>NC_079222.1:13415954-13625954 GCF_029633865.1 Lampris incognitus | reverse complement strand
TGCTTTCGTTAAAGAATCCTCCATTTGCAGCAATTACAGCATTGCAGACCTTTGGCATTCTAGCTGTTAATTTGTTGAGGTAATCTGGAGAAATTGCACCCCACGCTTCCAGAAGCAGCTCCCACAAGTTGGATTGGTTGGATGGGCACTTCTTTGAGCAGATTGAGTTTCTGGAGCATCACATTTGTGGGGTCAATTAAACGCTCAAAATGGCCAGAAAAAGAGAACTTTCATCTGAAACTCGACAGTCTATTCTTGTTCTTAGAAATGAAGGCTATTCCATGCGAGAAATTGCTAAGAAATTGAAGATTTCCTACACCGGTGTGTACTACTCCCTTCAGAGGACAGCACAAACAGGCTCTAACAGGTACTATTTAATGAAGATGCCAGTTGGGGACCTGTGAGGCGTCTGTTTCTCAAACTAGAGACTCTAATGTACTTATCTTCTTGCTCAGTTGTGCAACGCGGCCTCCCACTTCTTTTTCTACTCTGGTTAGAGCCTGTTTGTGCTGTCCTCTGAAGGGAGTAGTACACACCGGTGTAGGAAATCTTCAATTTCTTAGCAATTTCTCGCATGGAATAGCCTTCATTTCTAAGAACACGAATAGACTGTCGAGTTTCAGATGAAAGTTCTCTTTTTCTGGCCATTTTGAGCGTTTAATTGACCCCACAAATGTGATGCTCCAGAAACTCAATCTGCTCAAAGAAGTGCCCATCCAACCAATCCAACTTGTGGGAGCTGCTTCTGGAAGCGTGGGGTGCAATTTCTCCAGATTACCTCAACAAATTAACAGCTAGAATGCCAAAGGTCTGCAATGCTGTAATAGCTGCAAATGGAGGATTCTTTGACGAAAGCAAAGTTTGATGTAAAAAAAATCTTATTTCAAATACAAATCATTATTTCTAACCTTGTCAATGTCTTGACTCTATTTTCTATTCATTTCACAACATATGGTGGTGAATAAGTGTGACTTTTCATGGAAAACACAAAATTGTTTGGGTGATCCCAAACTTTTGAACGGTAGTGTATATAGACAGATAGATAGATAGATAGATAGATAGATAGATAGATAGATAGATAGATAGATAGATAGATAGATAGATAGATAGATAGATAGATAGATAGATAGATAGATAGATAGATAGATAGATAGATAGATAGACAGTCAGACAGACAGACAGATAGATAGATAGTAAAAGCCCTTCTATACTTCAAAACGATACACCTCCTACACACTGAAATGAGCAGTAAAACAGGTACAAAACCATCTTTCCACTGTCTGGAAGAATTTTCCAGACGGAATATAGAAAATAGCTGCAAGAGCATTTTACTCGTACTATTTGCTCAATAGCAAACGCCAAGTGTTGCTCCCCGGGCAGGCTTTAACGCGGGAATAATGATCTGGGGAATGTTTGCTCACTCTTCGCCTGAAGCTCCCTCATTTCTGCTCCCAGGAGCCCCTTGCTTCATCGCTGAAGATGGAAAGTTTTTTTGCATTGTATTATTAAATTCTTATTGTTTCCTTTTAAATCCTCTGGAGTTTTGAAGAAAAAAAAAAGGACCTTGAGCAATTTCAGAGTTTTCAATACAGTTGCTTCATTGGAGTTTTCTTTTGGTGCCGGAGATGGAGGCAGCTGAGGGTGACTGCAGGTTTCTGCTATGTCAGATGTGTGGGTCTCATGAATGTTGCGTAACATTTCACAGGCAATGTTCGTATCAAATAAATGCAGACCTAAGCTGAAATTTTGTCAGGGTGCTTTCACTGAAGCCAGCTATTAAAAAATAAATAAAATCCCAAGCCAATCACTGGAAGTGGGGGGGGGGGGTCATTTTGTCCGTTTTATATTTCACTGTCTTAAGTATTGCCCTACCTCCCCTGGCTGACAACAAATGATCCACTTAGTGATCGTGCTACCCAACTGGCATGCTACGTGAGAGAAAAGATGGCAATCTATTTTTCACGTTACAACCCCTGCATGCATGGAGACATTAACACCCTCTGAACAAGAGCCAAAAACAATATGTGTAAAAACAAGTCTTTATTCTGGGCTCCTGTTTGTTATTGTTACAGTGAAACGGATCAGACTGCACTTGGCAGAGTATGCAGACAACGCAAGATGGCATAATTATGATAAAATATAGTCGGAACAGAACAAAGCAACATTTCGTTGGCAGTTCCACCGACCCATTGTAAATGTAGGAGAGATGCAGTGGGGAAAGATCAAAATATCATTACTAGCTTGCAAGACTTCGCACCATGGACAATAAACCCTGTGATCTTTTCAAACTGTAGGTCCGATCCCTTTCCTTCGAAAATGTCATTATCAGTGAGAAAGCATCTTATTTCGGTGTGTCGAGGGTGTCTGGCTGGGAGAGCTGACGTTGGATCGGCCGAGGGAGCCTGGTCTGCCGCCTCCGGTGGGCCCAAGGACCACGGCCCTGCGTAGAGCTGCGCCCGAAGAGGAAACACCGAGGGCGGTCCGACAGGACGCGGGAGTGGGGCAGGCTAAGCTAACTGCTAGCCCATGCAGACCAGCAGTTCCGACAGTCGTCCTGGCAGGCGTTCATTCTCCTGGACAGTGATTTTTTTTGTTGTGGTTTAGTTTGGATTTAGTATGTGTTAGTTTGTATATATGTGTTCTTGTGGTTCTTGTAGTTTTTGGATGTGTGTTTTTGTCTTTCTGTCGCACTGCTGTGGGCCGAGGGAAACGGTGTTTCATTTTGTGTGTGCAACTGCATGAAACGAAAGAACAAAAAGTGCTCCTGAGTCCAGATTCCTGATTATTTTGATTCCTACTTGCTATTTGGGCGGCACGGTGGCCCAGTGGTTAGCACCGCTGCCTCACAGCAAGAAGGTCCTGGGTTCGAACCAGGTCCTTTCTGGAGTTTGCATGTTCTCCATGACATTCATATTAGGGTTAATCTGTGCAGCTTCCCACCGCTCCTAGCTACACAGCTAGAGCAGGTTAAATGCAGAGCAAATTTCATTGTGTGTCTGTACAAATGACAAATAAAGTTATTTCTATTCTATTCTATTCTATTCTTAAGTCCATCCATTATCCAAACCGCTTATCCTGCTCCCATGGTTGCAGGGATGCTGGAGCCTATCCCAGCAGTCATTGGGCGGCAGGCGGGGAGACACCCTGGACAGGCCGCACACACACACACAAACTCCACACAGAGGATGACCTCCAATGTTGGACTACCCCGGGGCTCAAACCCAGGACCTTCATGCTGTGAGGCGACCATGCTAACCACTGCGCCAGCGTGCCGCCCTTCTATTCTTAAGTATTTATGCTAATTTGGTAGGTGAAACAGGTGATCGTACCGAAAAGCTCCGATTTACTGAACAGCCTCCCTTTGGTAAATGGATCCTGTGATGTAATTTCAGCGTAATCTAAACCCATATGGTTCAACCAATACTAGTGAGCTTGATCTGAAGCCAGTCCAAAGGTCCACTGAGCTCCCACTCACACAGCAGCTTTGTATTCTTTGCACCTCCTCTCATAAGCCTTGTATTTCAACCTTGCTAATCTTGCTCCTGACAGAATATATTGTACTGGTAATCGATGAAAAACATAGCATGGGGATGATATAAAAATGTGCTGCTTATTGGCAGGTCAAGGTAATGTGGTTATAAATCCCGATTTAAGATAGCGTGTTGTTATTGTTGCCATTCCTCCTTTTTTTCAACCCCAGGCTACAAATGTGCACCGTGGCCACAAGCATAAAACAGAACAGTGACACACACACACACACTACCAAACAGATAAGTAGACCTAATTACAGATTTATGTTTTATTTACAGAAATGTGGTCATTATTATTCCTTTGTCTCATCATTATCTCTGTTAAAAGTTTTTTTTTCTATGTATTTGTTCTCCCCATTTTTCTTCATCTCCACCTTTCACAGGTAGCACCTATATATAGTGTCCCTGTTTAAATTATTAAGGCACTGTTATGATACTCTATGCATAAAACATGACCTTTTTTAGGAGAATAATTCATAAGGCATAACTGATCATAGAGGACCGTTAAAAGGCCAGCTACGTACCCAGGATTACAATGCTTGATGGGGGAAAAAAATCAATCGTAAAAATTGGTTGGTACTGGTTGAAGTGTTTAAGGTTGATTTTGAGGGTATGGATATTTACACAGTACTGAATTACATACGATCACGGAAAGGTGAATCGCGTTCATCCGGACACAGTGATGAGGAGGTTTCCCCGGGCGGGGAGGAAGATGGATGGAATCAGAATCTAAGCAGGGGGATTGGCATAATGAGCCTGAAGGAGGAGATGGAGGCGATATCAGGCTGCTACAACAATGACCGGCGGGGAAGCGGTCACGATTCCTGCACCAGCAGCAAGGAGGCGCTGTGGTAACCTGTGATACGGCACCCTCAACGGATATACGCCTGTATCTCCAACGACCATCCGTCCATCCATTATCTGAACCGCTTATCCTGCTCTCGGGGGCGCGGGGATGCTGGAGCCTATCCCAGCAGTCATTGGGCGGCAGGCGAGAAGACACCCTGGACAGGCCGCCACACTCACACTCACCCTCACACACCTAGGGACAATTTAGTACAGCTGATTCACCTGGCCTACATGTCTTTGGACTGTGGGAGGAAACCGGAGCACCCGGAGGAAACCCACGCAGACACGAGGAGAACATGCAAACTCCACACAGGGGACGACCCGGGACGACCCACAAGGTTGGACTACCTCGGGGCTCGAACCCAGGACCTTCTTGCTTTGAGGCGACCGTGCTAACCACTGCACCACCCTGCCACCCGCCAAGCATAGAGTTTTTCGTTTATTCGCTTTTATTGGGTGTAAAACTAGATAGTCTTCTAGTCGTCGGCCCGACTCCAAACCATGCTACATGTTCACATACTGCAGGCTCCGTCCTCAAGCCCTCATGTCCCACACGCCTTTATTTGCTTCGACACCAAAAACAAACAGGAGAACCTCTGGCCCAACTGTGTGTGTGTGTGCATTTGCGTGTGTGCGCGCACAAGGAGAAAAACGAGAACCTTGTAGATTCCCGCCGCTTCATCACCTCCTGTTGTGACGCTATCGACCACCCTGATTCCAACTTCCTGCACACGGGCTCTCACAAGGTATTGTATCGGTGGATATAAGTGCTCCAAACTTGAATACGGGTCACACACTGTCACAACGTATGTGAATTATTTAGTGTGCTGATATACGCAGCTGTCCTATGATTACCACACTATTCAAAACAGCACTGCTTTCAGGGGTATTTCAGGAAAATAAGACAGCTGAAAGATGAAAATCCCTCCATCTTGTCCGGGCTCTGCCAAGGGTTCCTCTCCTAGATAGCAATTCCCAGTTTTCCTCCAAACCCATCTTTATAATTGATTACATTTCTAAACCACTTTATCATGGCCAAGGTGCTTCACAGTGAAGGGGGGGTGGGGGTTCATCTCACACACCTGGGTGATGCACGGCAGCTATTTTGCTCCAGAACGCTCACCACGCATCAGCTTGAGGTGGAGGGGGAGGAATCATTGAGCCAGTTACATGGTGGGGATGATTAGGTGGCCAGATGTAGAGAACCGGGTTGGGAATCTTTGCCAGGACACCGGAGGAGCCCCCTATTCTTTGCGATAAGTGCCTTGGGATCTTTAATGACCACAGCGAGTCAGAACCTTGGTTTTAATGTCTCATCCAAAGGACGGCAGCTCCTTGGGATTGGGATTGGGATTTTTCTTGTTGTTCATTAGGACCAGAGGGAAGACTGCCCCCTACTGGCCAACCAACACTTCTACTCAGTTTTCCCGGGAGGTCTCCCATCAAAGTGCTATCCAAGCCTACATGTGCTTAGCTTCTGTCATTCGGCAGAACCAGGGTACATGTTGGTATGGATGCTGGCCGTTTCAACACACCTCAACTGGTTCATCTTCTCCAGGGGACCAGAAGCTCTACTTATGGGCCTTTTCAGATCATCAAGCTCCTCATTCCATCATGAAGGATACACCCAATGGAGAAATCACATTTTTAGTCCATATATTACAAGCTCGTTCTTTTATACATCACCCAGAACAACTCCCTTTCAAAAATAAGATCTGAACTGGGGAATCAGTGTTGCCTTGGGTTTTGGGTTTTGCAGACAACATGCATTTCAAACATTTTGGCATAAGGGACATTTCTCCATAGATCACCATAATATTCTAAGGCTGTGAAAATTTGCAATTGCAATGTTTCTGGTGTCTGTTCAGCATCTAAAATAAGAAAAATAATCTTGGCTTTTGTCAGAAATAGCAAGCAGCCCTTCTTTGCCTGAGAAATACCCTAAATTACCCCCCCCCCCAAAAAAAATAAACTTAACCACAATACCAAGGTAGTCCCCATAATCCGTGGAGTAATTCTGCTGACGCCAAAAGTATAATTCACTAACAAATATGCAGGGCTTTGAAAAAGTATTTAGTGTCTGAACACTGAATACACTGTCGTACACGCAGTCAGTAATGTATTCAGTTACAATACTCAGAAAGAGGAATTCTTTCAGATTACATGTGAAACAGCTGTGCTGTATAATGAATATGATCTATGCCACAATGTTACTCATCCACTGGTGTTACTGGTATCTCCATGCCATTATCGCAACACGTGTTTACCATCTGCCAGTCACTGCTGAGCTCTAACAGCATACTGTGCATGCAGGAGGAAAGACACCTGCTCTGATCTGAAAATAGTGAATACTTTTTTAAAAAGATTGCATCGTTATATTTGATTTGGAGCAGAGACAGCACCAGTGCGTATGTTTCACGGTCAGCTGAACTCAACTTGCTATGGATATGATTAGTTGCATGAGCTAGAAATGGGCTACAACAGAGAAGTGAAATGTAGGGTAAGATAGAGTACAATTATAACACTTTTTGCTTTTCTTTTTTTTGTTTTGTTTGCAATGATCAATTTTATTAACGTTATTTACATTACACTCTATATTCTTCTGATCTTTTCATTTGGCTTGACGAAGAAGGACAGGATTAGGAACGAGTATATTAGAGGGACAGCTCAGGTTGGACGGTTTGGAGACAAATCAAGAGGCAAGATCAAGATGGCTTGGACATGTGTGGAGGAGAGATGCTGGGTATATTGGGAGAAGGATGCTGAATATGGAGCTGCCAGGGAAGAGGAAAAGAGGAAGGCCAAAGAGGAGGTTTATGGATGTGGTGAGGGAGGACATGCAGGTGGCTGGTGTGACAGAGGAAGATGCAGAGGACAGGAAGAGACGGAAACGGATGATCCGCTGTGGCGACCCCTAACGGGAACAGCCGAAAGTAGTAGTAGTAGTAGTAGTATTAGTAGTAGTAGTAGTAGATTCTTCTGATCTTTCAGTGGCCATATATTTCCCTTAAAATTGACCACTTTTTAAAAACATCCCTTCAGTCATGTTTACTGTTTGCTGTACTTCAACACACATCTTCCACATAAAAGAAGTTTTAATATTAGAGTGTAACTCGTTTTTTTTAGTCATGCAGTAAAACGTAAATCATGGTAAAATCACAAATTAAGCTATCATGTCAAAAACATTTTGAATTAACAGGCTAAAGCTGGTTCGCATAAAGTGTGGTATCCTCTAATTCCTATGGGTAGCCTCGTCAGGGACTCTGAACTTGACAGTATGACTCATACGCAGCAAGGCCCCGCCATTAAGACTGAAATAAAATCTCTTCATGTTTCTAGTCCCATTTATAATTCCTGCCGTAGCAAATTTCCCCCAGAATCCTACTGATGTTTCCCGAAACTGCCAATTACCATCTTGGATGAACCAAAAGAAATGGGCTTCAAGGCAAACCAAAAGAAACCAACCGGGTCACTGCTACTAGGTGTTAATACGATTTCTATGCATATAACACCCCACTGTAGACCCTCAGCACCTATCAGACTGTCCATCGAACAATTGTGGCTCCTTCATTCGTCAATCAGACCCTGAGATACCCGAACTGCTCCGCTTTGGGCAGCTGCTCTTGCCTCACATCTGTGGAACAAACCACTTCTTCACGGTTAAGAGACCCACGTTCACAGATAAAGAGGTGTTGACCCTCTTCTGAACCCTGTCACATTCAGAAGCGTGACGAGATCGTAATCTAATGAGGCCAACAAGACAATGTCATCTGCAAACAGCAAACTGTTTGCTCTCTGGACCTCGGCTGCACCTTTATATTCTCTCCATAAAACACCAAAACAGGTAAGAGGATAAGATGTATTTCTTGTTGGAGTCCAGTGCATATCTTCAGTAAGCTAAATATAGCATACAGCATGCTGACACTGCTCAGAACCACCAAAATCTTCCAGTTACCCCTTCCCATACAGATTGTCTGTAAGAGTTCCTTGCATTGTTGCTCCTTGTTAGGAGGTGAACTGAACTTGTACACTTATCCGTTGTGAAAGCAGGCCATATTTTTTCTCGTCATTTTTTTTTATTCTGTATTCTTTTTTTACTGTGGTATTTCCCTCATCTGAATCAAAGTGTAAGTACAGGGGGTGTTGTTTACTGTGCGAATCTGTTTTCACCGTGGCCATGCAAACCTCTTTGATACTGTAACAGCGCCTGTGTGTACTGTTTATAAATAAACCTGACTTGACATCTCCTGAGAACAGTAAACGCAATGTCCCTCTTTACCCACATGAGTCACTGGATGGTTTGCCAGAACCTCTTTGAGGCCACCTGAAAACCATTCTCCATGGTATCTCCAAACTCCTCCTGGATGTGTCATTGACAGCAAATCACAGCAGTTTTACCCTGCAGCTACCGGAAAAAAAATCATTTATTTTTGTAGGTTTTTGGAAAAAATTGGTGTCTCGTGGCGGGATTCAAACCTCTGCATTCGCATTAGGCTTGCATATCCAAACTCCAGTCTCATTCTCCCCTCAAGTATCAAGTTGTCAGGATACGGTCCCATTTTTGGATCTTAAATCTCTGGCCTTTTGTAACTAATTCCCAGTGCCTACCATCTCGCAAAATAAAGAATGACTTTAACTCAAGTGGCACGCTCAAGTTACGACTATCAAACTGAATTAAACATGCGACCAAATGAGACCGATTGACTTACGTATCTCCGCTTGATATATTTCAGCTGGAGAAAATAGCTGGAGTAGATGGTGGTGGAGGGAGAGACAGAGGGAGAGAAAAAAAAAGGGGGGGGAGAGGTAGGCAGAAAAATGAAGGGAGAGCTGGCTGGCCTTTTATGCGCTGATTCAGGGAGAAGGCCACATTAATATTCAGAGATGCTCTCAGGTAAAACAAAATGAGCAGAGCATCCCTAGCCTGATGGGGAGGCCTTGCAACAGCCTGAGCATAAAGATCATCTAGGTAGAGAAAAAAAAAAGACACACAAATGCAAACTCATTCACGGTGGCAGACCAAAACATGCACACAAACACGCAAAGGTTCATGTTTTTACATATAAGAGAACATAATGGGATCATTAAACAATGAGTCAATTCAAACCAGATCTCCCCAACTTATAAATAATTAGAGAAATCACACCCTCTCTAACACACACACACACACACACACACACACACACACACACACACACACAATCAAAGGTTTTTCAGTTGTGGTACTGCGGTGAATCTCAGCCCTACATGGAGTGGTTCGGGGATTAAGGCAGCAGCATACTCACAAACAAAGCAGAGCTCTTGCAGCAAAAAGACACGTTTTCAAACCAAAGACTAACAAAACAACCCGGTGGGCTGTGTTCCCTCTGGGCAGTGTGTACAAATACGTGGTGCAAATAGCCCAGTTTGTTGAGCTTCCCTCTCTGCAACGGGGGGGGGGGGGGGGGGGGGGCAGCGTCCGAGTGACGTCACAGCATCGCTGTCGCTATGGACGCGTCACGGGAAGTCCGACATGCGGAGCACGTTACACAGTACGGCATGGCTGTGTTTACAACACCGACTCACATATATGCGGCCATAAATCCGATAATATTAACCCCGAATATCAAACCCCAAAAATTACAGCAAACCGCTTACTTCTGATTTAGTCTAGTGCAGTGGTTCTCAACCTTTTTGGGGTCCTGGACCCCCTGCGTATTTTTGATCTACCCTGAGGACCCCTCCACCTGATCTTGGGGGAGGGGGGTTGCAATTTGATAGAAACAGTAGAAACTGCATTTTAAATTGCATTATAGCATTTATTCACTCTTTGGGGCAAAAATAAGAGCTTTCAGTTGTAACTTAGATATAGTTAACAAAACAGAATTCTTATGCAGTAACTTTCAGATATATGTAACAAAACAGAATATGTATTCGGTAACTTTCAGATATATGTAACAAAACAGAATATGTATTCAGTAACTTTCAGATATATGTAACAAAACAGAATATGTATTCAGTAACTTTCAGATATATGTAACAACAGAATTTTTATGCAGTAACTTTCAGATATATGTAACAAAACAGAATATGTATTCAGTAACTTTCAGATATATGTAACAACAGAATTTTTATGCAGTAACTTTCAGATATATCTAACAAAACAGAATATGTATTCAGTAACTTTCAGATATATGTAACAAAACAGAATATGTATTCGGTAACTTTCAGATATATGTAACAAAACAGAATATGTATTCAGTAACTTTCAGATATACACTACCGTTCAAAAGTTTGGGATCACCCAAACAATTTCGTGTTTTCCATGAAAAGTCACACTTATTCACCACCATATGTTGTGAAATGAATAGAAAATAGAGTCAAGACATTGACAAGGTTAGAAATAATGATTTGTATTTGAAATAAGATTTTTTTTACATCAAACTTTGCTTTCGTCAAAGAATCCTCCATTTGCAGCAATTACAGCATTGCAGACCTTTGGCATTCTAGCTGTTAATTTGTTGAGGTAATCTGGAGAAATTGCACCCCACGCTTCTAGAAGCAGCTCCCACAAGTTGGATTGGTTGGATGGGCACTTCTTTGAGCAGATTGAGTTTCTGGAGCATCACATTTGTGGGGTCAATTAAACGCTCAAAATGGCCAGAAAAAGAGAACTTTCATCTGAAACTCGACAGTCTATTCTTGTTCTTAGAAATGAAGGCTATTCCATGCGAGAAATTGCTAAAAAAATTGAAGATTTCCTACACCGGTGTGTACTACTCCCTTCAGAGGACAGCACAAACAGGCTCTAACAGGTACTATTTAATGAAGATGCCAGTTGGGGACCTGTGAGGCGTCTGTTTCTCAAACTAGAGACTCTAATGTACTTATCTTCTTGCTCAGTTGTGCAACGCGGCCTCCCACTCCTTTTTCTACTCTGGTTAGAGCCTGTTTGTGCTGTCCTCTGAAGGGAGTAGTACACACCGGTGTAGGAAATCTTCAATTTCTTAGCAATTTCTCACATGGAATAGCCTTCATTTCTAAGAACAAGAATAGACTGTCGAGTTTCAGATGAAAGTTCTCTTTTTCTGGCCATTTTGAGCGTTTAATTGACCCCACAAATGTGATGCTCCAGAAACTCAATCTGCTCAAAGAAGTGCCCATCCAACCAATCCAGCTTGTGGGAGCTGCTTCTGGAAGCGTGGGGTGCAATTTCTCCAGATTACCTCAACAAATTAACAGCTAGAATGCCAAAGGTCTGCAATGCTGTAATTGCTGCAAATGGAGGATTCTTTGACGAAAGCAAAGTTTGATGTAAAAAAAATCTTATTTCAAATACAAATCATTATTTCTAACCTTGTCAATGTCTTGACTCTATTTTCTATTCATTTCACAACATATGGTGGTGAATAAGTGTGACTTTTCATGGAAAACACAAAATTGTTTGGGTGATCCCAAACTTTTGAACGGTAGTGTATGTAACAAAACAGAATATGTATTCAGTAACTTTCAGATATATGTAACAACAGAATTTTTATGCAGTAACTTTCAGATATATGTAACAAAACAGAATATGTATTCAGTAACTTTCAGATATATGTAACAAAACAGAATATGTATTCGGTAACTTTCAGATATATGTAACAAAACAGAATATGTATTCAGTAACTTTCAGATATATGTAACAAAACAGAATATGTATTCAGTAACTTTCAGATATATGTAACAACAGAATTTTTATGCAGTAACTTTCAGATATATCTAACAAAACAGAATATGTATTCAGTAACTTTCAGATATATGTAACAAAACAGAATATGTATTCAGTAACTTTCAGATATATGTAACAAAACAGAATATGTATTCAGTAACTTTCAGATATATGTAACAACAGAATTCTTATGCAGTAACTTTCAGATATATCTAACAAAACAGAATATGTATTCAGTAACTTTCAGATATATGTAACAACAGAATTTTTATGCAGTAACTTTTAACAATGCAAACGGGAGCGAGATCTCTTATTAAAATACAATAAATTACACTTGTGAAACAGATGTAATTAGAGAAAAAAGTCCTGTTACCCTTTATAGTTTAGGTAGATAAAGGTCTCAGTCACATTTGAGTAAAATAATCCTATTTCTATAAATGTCATAGGATCTTTTTTTTAAAGATATTTTATTTTCACGGACCCCTTGCAATTACACCACGGACCACTAGGGGTCCGCGGACCCCCGGTTGAGAAAGACTGGTCTAGTGCATCCGATGTCCGACTTCCGTTTGCTGCGAAGCTTCTGCTTCCGCTCGGGAAGGGCTAAAAGTAGCTCATGGCCGATGTCCCATTGGTCCAAATATCACACGGTTGTTTGAGTGACAGATGATCGGCGGGACAACCAGCACAACTTTGTTTTCCTCTCTGTACTCAAGACTTGAGTACTTCCATGGAACGACGAGTACTGCTGAGGGAACTGTTGCTTCAGGATATCCTCATCTTTGTGATCGATCGTGACCATATTTTAAAGACAAACACAATTTTCGGCATTCCCGTAACAACCGGCCCTGGTAACCATTCTGCACCACGCGCAGGCATGGGGTGATATAACGAAGAGCGAGGAGTTTGTACTGTGTTTGGGGATATGCACGCCGGTGGTTCTTGTTCCGCAAAAAGTTCTTTCATCATTTCGAGCATCCTGCCTGCCTTGGAGAGGACACGGTGAGAAGTGTGAAGTGAAGTGGATGTCATGAATTGTTAATCAACACCTTGTGCTGTCCTAACGTTATGTATGCTGCCCTTGTCTTAAGGGTCATTTTGACCCGCCTTCATTAAACCCCTGTTTTTATTTTGTTAATCCCCCCGTGGGCAAATTCCTCTCTGCATTTAACCCATCCTAGCTGTGGAGCTAGGAGCAGTGGGCGGCCGCCGTGCAGAACCCGGGGGGGGGGGACCAGCTCCAGTCCGTCTTGCCATGCCCCGGTCAGGGGCACAGACAGGGGTACTAATCCTAACATGCGTGTCTTTTTGATGGTGGGGGAAACCGGAGCACCCGGAGAAAAGCCACCATAGACACGGGGAGAACATGCAAACACTACACAGAGGACGACCTGGGATGACCCCCTCCCCCAAGGTTGGACAACATCGGGGTTCGAACCCAGGACCCTCTTGCTGTGAGGCGACAGCGCTAACCACTGGGCCACCGTGCCGCCCAATATTTACACATTTAATTTAAAGCATCTTAAAGAAGCATTGAATCAAACACCTAGCTGATCACATTGAATGTCTGTGGAGGGGAGGCAGAGACAATACCAGGGGGTGAGAGGGGGGGGGGCAGACAGTCTGAGGGAAATGATGAAACCAGAGAACAGGGTGAGAAAGAAATGGAGGAGAATGTGGAAACACTCTGGCGCTTGTGATAAATGGGATCGGCTGTGACATCATCAAAGCTGGCCAAAGGGTTTTTTTTTTATACAGCCTCAGAGTTACTGCCGAGCCCTACCTCTGATTCAGGGGTCAACATAATGAGTAGTTAGAGAAAGAAAACATCCAAAGAGACAGCTCATCCTTCGCCCCTCCAGCACGGCTGGTTTCTAACGAGGTGTCCGGGAGTTAATCTCTAATTATTCGGCGGGCACCGTTACAATTCCTCTCTTTCTACAAAGTCAGGCCATCTGGCGCAAAAACAAATCCATAGTGTCAATAGGGAAGGTTTTAAGGCTCATGCTTGAATTTACTGGCCTAAAATGCCAGAAGAAACCTAACCACAGACAACAAATGTGATAGTTTAAAAGAAAAAAAGTAGAAGATCAGATTAGATTAAAAATGCTTTGCTCGATAATAGGCCCATATCTTGCAGCAGCTGTAGTCAACACGGGAAAAGGCTGCAGTACATCCGTTTAGATATGTATTTTCTTGATGGCAGCCTGACCGAGGAAATATAATTGCTGACTACTTCTAAGCTCTGCTGCTGTATGAAGAGATGGTTGGCACATCTCTGTCAGACAGCCCATCCTAACAACCCAGTAACCACTACTAAAAGCAGGGGGGAGCAGCAGGGGTGCCGGATCTACGTTTTATTCACTGAGAGGACATGCGGCCCTCCGGTTTGAACCACATAATGTAACGTTATTCACAACGCAGCAGCAAACAGGGGTCCTTGCACTTGTCTCCACTATGTGCCAGAGATGAGGACGATGGGCTGGATGTCATGAATTGTTAACCACCACGCTGTGTTGCTGTATAACTTTTGATCACACGTGCACCATGTGGCGCTATTATGTGCTGGGGTACCGTTTTGTAGTTAACACTATGTGAGCAAAGTGATTTAAAACAAAACTAAAAGGAAAGAAAATGAACACAAGGGTACAGGCAGGGTCAAAAGCATGGAATTAAGGACTTCCCTCTCTTCCATAAGCACATCTATTTAACCATGCCTCCATGAAATTGCCGCCTCTCCATCGGTGCTCACTCAGCATTTCTTTATGTACCGACTGTAAGTGTCAAGATCCTCTGGAAAGTAAAACTCCCTCCTTCTTTTTTTTATTTTTCCCGCCTTTTTTCCCCAATTACCCCACTCTTGCAAGCTATGCCGCTCATTGCTCCACCCCCTCTGCTGATCTGGGGAGGGCTGCAGACTACCACATGCTTCCTCCGATACATGCCCTTTCTTTTCTCCTGACAGGGAGGAGTTTCGCCAGGGGGACGTAGCGCGTGGGAGTACCACGCTAATCCCCCCCTCCCCGAACAGGCGCCCCGACCGACCGGAGGAGGCGCTAATGCAACGACCAGGACACATACCCACATCCGGCTTCCCACCGGGCAGTTGTGTCTGTAGGGACGCCCAACCAAGCCGGAGGTAACACGGGGATTCGAACCGGCGATCCCCGTGTCGGTAGGCAACGGAATAGACCGCTAACGCTTCCCCGGATGCCAAAACTTCCTCCTTCTTAAAGGGCCTTTCCCCAGCCAAGCCAAGCTTTGGTAGCAGAACAAGGAAATTGGAAAACACTTGTAAACCTGTGGATGAAAGTCATCAAATGAAGTGCCTGGGGCACATAGAGCGGGCGGAGAATTGCCCCGGTCCTCATACATATCAGAATTACAGGCAAATTGCTGCAAATTGCAGCTACATCCACTCCAGCGGTGCGCAGCGGCTCCAATCTCACAGAGATGGACCGTCTGCCAGGGCAGAGCAGCACCGATCAGAGAGTGGAGGCAGGGGTGGAGGCTGAGGCTGCACTGTGTAAAAAAAAAAAAAAAAAACAAACATCAAGGCTGATTGGCAAGGCCTCAGCTGGCTGCTGGACTGGCTCCCTGGCCAGCCAACACGAATGTGCTGGACTCACTGTTGGACTCACACTGCTGAATAATTGATTGGATATGAGCGCAGTATTGGGGGACCTTTAACTGAAAACACTTAAGTGTCTTCTAAATAATAGATTGCTGGAGATTGTAGTTTATATTTCTCTTTGTCATACGGGATATGATATGATGTGATATGGCGTGTATGATATGATATGATATGATCATATATCATATCATATCACGCCATATCATATCATATCATATCATATCATAAGATCATATCATATATATCACATCATATATCATATATCATATCATACCATATCATACCATATCATAACATATCATATCATAACATATCATATCATATCATAACATATCATATCATATCATATCATATCATATCAGTTCCCGGCAGCTGGGTTTCATTCTCAATCTCAATAAATTTCCTGGCATTCTTTGAATTTCTGGAAATTGTCTAGTGTTGACATTTATATAAACACATTAAATGTGTCTTCATACCGCCGTGTACGCACCCACACATGAAATTTGAGAGTCGGAGCACCTTTGAATTTTACTCAAGTGGGTTTTTCAGTTGAAAAGCTAGAATTCATATTCCTGCCTCTGTAGATGCTTCCCCCTTTTGTGGCAGCAGGCATCATAAGCTTGATCACACACACACACACACACACACACACACACACACACACACACACACACACACACACACACACACACACACACACACACACACACACACACACACACAAAATGTTCATGTACCTACACAGTAAACTACTGCAGTGGGTGAGAGCAGAAAGGCAGGACATGTTTTGATGTAACACCAAAGCTGTATTCACATGGGACTAGTACTACCTGGGGACCCCTATTCATTTGTAATAATTGCGGAGGTCATCTGTGATCTTAATGCCGTACAGCTCGGCCATGTAAAGTGAAAAATATATATATTCCAGTGCAAATTGCCTACGATAGTTCGGATAACGCAGAGGACATGCGGCCTTAGTCCCATGCAAATCGGCATCTCAGTAATTTGGGGTGGTATTTTGTCTTTTATAGCAAGGCTTTTAGTTTATTTGCGGCCTCACAGCGAGAAGGTCCTGGGTTCGAGCCCTGAGGTAGTCCACCCTTGAGGGTCGTCCGGGTCGTCCTCTTGTGTGGAGTTTGCATGTTCTGCCCGTGTCTGCGTGGGTTTCCTCCGGGTGCTCTGGTTTCCTCCCACAGTCCAGAGACATGTAGGCCAGATGACTCGGCTGTACTAAATTGTCCCTAGGTGTGAATGTGTGTGTGTGATGGCCTGGCGGCCTGTCCAGGGTGTCTCCCCACCTGCCGCCCAATGGCTGCTGGGATAGGCTCCAGCATCCCCGCGACCCCGAGAGCAGGATAAGCGGATTGGATAATGGATGGATGGATGGATGGGTTTTTAGTTTTCTCCGCACCTTTTTTTTCTTTCTGCCTCTTTCCCGGTCGAGATTTACGGAGGCTGCGGTGGAAATTATATAAATGAAAGGGTTTGACATCATTTTGGGCACATTTTCAGGAGGCTGGAGTCACTACACAGCATGGAGACCCGTTCGCAGAACGAGCTCAGGTCCATCAGAGGAGCAAAATCTCCACGGATGATGAGATGGATGACTTGCATGGCAGCACACGGCAAGGGACAGAACTACATAACACTGGGTTGCGGTGGGAAACAGTGTACAGGAAGTGGATGTCACGCGGCGCCTTGACATTTTCGATCATTTCCGGCGGGGGGGGGTAACTTCAGTAAATTCGAGTAAAATACAGACTTCACTTACCCTGTGTGAATGCGCCGCACGAATCCCAGGAGCTGGGGGAGTGATTTCTACATCACATGAGGTGATACGAGTCCCGTGAGAACAGGGCTTGAGATGTGGAGAAAGATGTGCACACTGTGAAGAGCAACATCTTGCTTTCATATATATATATTACACGTTACAGAGGGGGTGGTCGCTGCTCCACCCCCTCTGCCGATCCGGGGAGGGCTGCAGACATGCCTCTCCTCCGATACATGTGGAGTCGCCAGCCGCTTCTTTTCACCTGACGGTGAGGAGTTTCGCCAGGGGGACGTAGCATGTGGGAGGATCACGCTGTTCCCCCAGTTCCCCCTCCCTCCCTGAACAGGCGCCCCGACCGACCAGAGGAGGCGCTAGTGCAGCGACCAGGACACATACCCACATCCGGCTTCCCACCCGTAGACACGGCCAATTTTGTCTGTAGGGACACCTGACCGAGCCGGAGGTAGCACGGGGATTCAAACCGGCGATACCCGTGTTGGTAGGCAACAGATTAGACCGCTATTCTACCGGGACGCCCCAGGATTTGATTTTGAGATACTTTATTGATCTAGTCAGGGAAATTCTGCTCTGTATTTAACCCATCCTAGCTGTGTAGCTAGCACCCGGGGACCAACTCCAGTTGGTCTTGCCGTGCCTCGGTCAGGGGCACAGACAGGAGTACTAACCCTAACATGCATGGCCTTTTGATGGTGGGGGAAACCGGAGCACCCGGAGAAACCCCACCGCAGACACGGGGAGAACATGCAAACTCCCCACAGAGGACGACCTGGGATGACCCCCGAGGTTGGGCAACTCCGGGGTTCGAACCCAGGACCTTCTTGCTGTGAGGCGGCAGCGCTAACCACTGGGCCACTGTGCCGCCCATTATAAATAATATATGGACTAAAACTAAACTAATAATTTATACGGTACTGTGCATTTACATAATGTGAATTTTTTTTCTTCTGCCAGTAATCAGTTTCTTTCAACATAATAAGTAAATGACTGAGGACTAACACATTGCTCAATTAACTTTAAGGACTACCAAGGGCAGGTTATTATAGCAGAAACAAGTATAAAACCTCATAGCTGTTACATGGAACATGTTGTTTGTTTTGCTTAAACACTTTTAAAAGGAACGCTGGTTGCACCGTGTAGTAGTGGGGGATTAGTCATGGGGCTGGCAGGCTGCTGGGGGCATAAAATCCTGTGAAATGGTTTCTGGGCCGGCTTGTAATTGTCTTCAGGCTGGAGGGAAGCAACACGTAGGGGACAGGCCCATGTGCAACATGGGCCACATGAGAAACTGTGGGGAGTGTTAACAATAAAAATGTCTAAACCAAAAAAAAGAAAAACAAATCCTATCAGTTTTGCACATCATAGATTGGCCTCCATGACAGCCGGCTGAACTAGAAAGTACGATTCTACGATTTGATTCACTTCGTTTTAGCGTGAGATACGTGTGTGTCAAATAATGTGTTAGTTGTTATCCATCCATCCATTACCCAAGCCGCTTATCCTACTCAGGGTCTCGGGATGCTGGAGCCTATCCCAGTGGTCCCTGGGCGGCAGGCGGGGAGACACCCTGGACAGGCTGCCAGGCCATCACACAGGGCTTACACACACACACACACACACATTCACCTGACCTACATGTCTTTGGACTGTGGGAGGAAACCGGAGCACCCGGAGGAAACCCACGCAGACATGGGGAGAACATGCAAACTCCACACAGAGGACGACCCGGGACGACCCCCAAGGTTGGACAACCCCGGGGCTCGAACCCAGGACCGTCTTGCTATGAGGCACATGCAAACATGCAAACTCCACACAGAGGATGACCCGGGACGACTCCCAAGGCTGGACAACCCCGGGGCTCGAACCCAGGACCGTCTTGCTATGAGGCACATGCAAACATGCAAACTCCACACAGAGCATGCAAACTCCACACAGAGGACGACCCGGGACGACTCCCAAGGTTGGACTACCCCGGGGTTCGAACCCAGGACCTTCTTCCTATGAGGCGACCGTGCTAACCACGGTGCCACCGTGCCGCGTGTGTTAGTTATTATTTCATGGCTTAATCTTTGATTATCATGGAAAGCATTATTGTTCAGCCGGTTCTGTAGTAGTGAGTCTATATTTGAATATTAGTGGTTGTGAGTATTAGTACTTTATACGTCTACTACAAAATGCCAGCTGTACATTAGGGACATTGAACAGTTCAGCTTTTAGCATGAAGTAAACTGGCTGCAACGCAGTACTTCGATATTCTTCTTGGACATCAGATATTGTAGGAGATAAAGTGACAGAAAATAAATTATATTGTTTTTGCCCCCCCCCCCCCAAAAAAAAGAAGGTTGTGAACAACTTGCATGTTGCATCAAGAGATATTCCATCGATGCTTTTCAAGGCCTCCAGTGCACCAGTGACAAGAAGACACGCAAGTGTTGAATGGATCACAAAACGGGTACTAGCTAGCTGCCAGACAGTTGTTCTTGAGGAACACACTGACATGTTCTGGAATATCTAAACTGACAACGTCTGTCTCTTATGGAGGCTGCTGGCACCTGTCACCAACAGCTCGGAGAGTTCCACTTTTTACTTTCTGCGTCCTTCTCCAGAACAAAGCATCCTAAGGCCCACTTCCACAAAATAAATTATACAGGGACAACTATATTCCTGAATACACAATTCATTATATAGAGCCATTTTCCACAGCACTTGCACAGCTAGAGGGACACGGAGCATGACTGCTTGGGGGAAGCAGTCAGGATGAAGCATTCCTACAGCAAAATGATAGAAGAGTTCTCCAGAAGCAATGGAGGAGACAAACGGAGGATGGATGGTGAGGGGCTGTAGGAAAAATGGGGCTATTTATTCCCCCTAACAGGAACGGAGAGAGTTCAAGGCAGGCTGTGTAGAGCATTCCTGAGAGTTGCTCTAAGATGTGACCTTCCTGCAAGGTAGTGGCTTTTATTGTCTGTACACCAGCAGTACACAAAGTGTGTGTGTGTGTGTGTGTGTGTGTGTGTGTGTGTGTGTGTGTGTGTGTGTATATGCATGACAAGTGTCCATACTCGCATGTATATGCATGTGCATGCTCATCTGTCTGACTATGTGAGGTTAAAACTAGTGCTGCCCGATTTGTTGAAAAAGTCATATTGCGATTATTGTGGACAACAGAGTGATTTGCGATTGTGATATAATAAACACATTCATACATATACAAATAATACAAATTTGCCGTGTTGCCGCGACAGCGCCTTTAATTTTGCATGTTTTACACAGTGCCTCTTTCTGCTCAATGTCACTGAGTTGACTCTAACATATCGCCATATAACAAGAGGACACGTTTTTCTTTTTTTGCCAACAGTTCATCAGCATTAACCTGCTCTTTCTCATCGGTATCAATGTTTTCCTTCTTTCTGGTCTGCACACGGCACACCGGACAGTCATGTGACCGTAGACTGCACGCTGTCTAAACAGACTGACTGGTCATCTCTTCATTATGGGCGTAGATATGCAGACTGCACACAAACAGACGCTCCCACGTGCACATTTTATTATTTAATTAAAGTGCAGCCTTCTGCGATGATATAATCTACCCAGTCGCACGGACTTTCGATCGTGATACCATCACGATTATGACCTGATTTACGTGATGTGGTCACGAAGGTTAGGGTTAGGGTTAGGGTTAGGATTCTATCAGATCGTGACCACATCACGTAAATCAGGTCATAATCGTGATGGTATCACGATAGATTAATTAACGTGATGCCATCACAAAAGTCCGTGCGACTGGGTTGATATAATTGCATGCTGACGTAATGACTGCGACTGTGATTGGATTAATCATGCATCAATAGTTAAAACACTGTGAGAACGATCAATGATTTCACAGAATATCTGTTATATTGCAACATTAAAACAAATAGTAGATCATAAAACACTTGAAATGGTTCAGTGCTTCATTTAGAAAAGTGCACAAATTCATTCTAAAAAAAAAAAAGATGGCCATTAACCCCGATGAATGATAACAAATCCAGATGTTGAAGATGTTAAGTTCTGTTTAAATTCTATCCTGCTTTATTTTACACAGAAGAGAGAACATGTTTCAGAGTTGAAATCATCCGGAGACGTTTGAGTTAATTTCAAAGAGCGAACAAAAAGTTTAAACTTAAGACAGGCGACTATGATTTTGAATTGGCCATTTTCTTACTTAGACAAACCTTCATGTGTGTAACATATGTTATACAGTCCACACCATTTACGGTGATCGGACGTTGTCAGAGGGAATCATTCCGATACAAACACTGCTTGAAGTGATGTTTGATCAAATCCTGAATTGTGTAGTTACCTGGTCATGATACAAGTGCAAATAATCTCAACATAGCTTTAATACTTGTTCCGTGCCGCCCAAATGGATAATCCAGAATATTGTAACCATCACGGCAGAATAGACTTGCTATCCCTTGGCTAACGGGTCGGAACCTTGGGTCGGACCCTTTAGTAGACTGGTTAACGTTGTCGCTCGTGGTGCGGGAGATCCGGGTTCATGTCCTGGCTGCGTCGGTTCCCGGGCTGCCCCCCGAATTCGCTACAATATGTATTTATTACTCTCTATCCTGTCACTTCCATTGTGAAGCAAAACGGTCGTCAAAGTCATACTTTTAGCACATACATGAACCCAAGCAAAGCCAATTCTGGCGTCCGGGTAGCGTAGTGGTCCATTCTATTGCATACCAACACGGGGATCACCAGTTTGAATCCCCGTGTTACCCCCGGCTTGGTCGGGCGCCCCAACAGACACATTGGCTGTGTCTGCGGGTGGAAACCGGTGTCAGTACTTGATCTACTCGCCCTACCGGATGTGCTCGGGGTCCTGCGACTACAGATGACATCACTACTTCACTAATTATGATTGGGTAGGGGCTAGTTCAGTTTAGGAACAGTAGGAAACGGTAGATTGACGTTAGATGTGGCTTGGGCCTTCGGCCCTCGCATGCGTTCGCTCACCCTGAGCCTGTGGCCTCGCTCCTTAGAGGCAGTTCGGGCCTTCGGCCCTCGCACCTTTAATGACCAACTCCATGTCAGCGTGGATTGTAAAAAACACACAGCTAAATAACTATAAAGCTAGCGTTAAACAACGCCAGCTAGCAACATAATCCCTGACGTCATATGTAGTCGAAGGACCCCTAGTCGATATTGTACCCGAGCAGAAATGGAACCCACACCGGATGTAGGTATGTGTCCCGGTCGCTGCACTAGCGCCTCCTCTGGTTGGTCGGGGCGCCTGTTCATTGGGGAGGGGGAACTGGGGGGGAATGGCGTGATCCTCCCACGCACTACGTCCCCCTGGCGAAACTTCTCACTGTCAGGTGAAAAGAAACAGCTGGCGACTCCACATGTATCGGAGGAGGCACATGGAAGACTGCAGCCCTCCCCGGATCGGCAGAGGGGTGGAACAGCCCGATACAATTGGGTAGAAAGACGGGGGAGGATCTAAGGGGGGGGGGCGAGTCTGCCTATATATTAAATAACAAGGCCTATCAGTCATGTTTTGGGGAAATTAAAGGTCTCCCCACATTATTTTACCACACTACAAACTGATCTGGTAGGTAGCTTATGTGACTAACTGCCTTGCTGATTCTTAAGTGTGACAGTAAACAAAGTGAGCAGAATTTAACTTGCTATGAGACGTTTTACATATTCAGTGAAGCTACGCAGCGGGTACGGAGAAAATAGTACATTTGCCAATAGTTGTGAACAGATGCCAAAACATGAGTGAAATGGCTCGTTATATTTAATGCATTGGCACAACCCACTTTGTTCCCGTTAACGTGCGTAATGGACGTGAATGGAGAGAGAAAAACATCCAATATCCTGGACTGTCCACCTGGGCTGCATGGAACAACTGTTGAATATATTTTGTGATTATCTGGACTTGTATCACGACCAGATAACTACACAACCTTAAGTTTTACCAAACTTCAAGATCACTTTAAAATAATATGGATATTATGATCAAACTGCCCACTTAATGTGATTCGTTGGGTCTTTCATACATGGGTAATTTTTATTTCCATTTTTTTTTTGTTAAAAAAATAAATATACACAAATTTCCCATGTATGAAAGAACTAATGGTGTCAACTCCACTCTGGTATATATGTGTATATATATACACTCACCGGCCACTTTATTAGGCACACCTGTCCAACTGCTCGTTAACGCAAATTTCTAATCAGCCAATCACATGGCAGCAACTCAATGCATTTAGGCATGTAGACATGGTCAAGACGATCTGCTGCAGTTCAAACCAAGCATCAGAATGGGGAAGAAAGGTGATTTAAGTGACTTTGAACATGGCATGGTTGTTGGTGCCAGACGGGCTGGTCTGAGTATTTCAGAAACTGCTGATGTACTGGGATTTTCACGCACAACCATCTCTAGGGTTTACAGAGAATGGTCCGAAAAAGAGAAAATATCCAGTGAGCGGCAGTTCTGTGGGCGAAAATGCCTTGTTGACGCCAGAGGTCAGACGAGAATGGCCAGACTGGTTCGAGCTGACAGAAAGGCAACAGTAACTCAAATAACCACTCATAACAACCGAGGTATGCAGAAGAGCATCTCTGAACGCACAACACGTCGAACCTTGAGGCAGATGGGCTACAGCAGCAGAAGACCACACCGGGTGCCACTCCTGTCAGCTAAGAACAGGAAACTGAGGCTACAATTCGCACAGGCTCACCAAAATTGGACAATAGAAGATTGGAAAAACGTTGCCTGGTCTGATGAGTCTCGATTTCTGCTGCGACATTCGGATGGTAGGGTCAGAATTTGGCATCAACAACATGAAAGCATGGATCCATCCTGCCTTGTATCAACGGTTCAGGCTGGTGGTGGTGGTGTAATGGTGTGGGGGATATTTTCTTGGTACACTTTGGGCCCCTTAGTACCAATTGAGCATCGTGTCAACGCCACAGCCTACCTGAGTATTGTTGCTGACCATGTCGATCCCTTTATGACCACAGTGTTCCCATCTTCTGATGGCTACTTCCAGCAGGATAACGCACCATGTCATAAAGCTCGAATCATCTCAGACTGGTTTCTTGAACATGACAATGAGTTCACTGTACTCAAATGGCCTCCACAGTCACCAGATCTCAATCCAATAGAGCACCTTTGGGATGTGGTGGACCGGGAGATTCGCATCATGGATGTGCAGCCGACAAATCTGCAGCAACTGCGTGATGCTGTCATGTCAATATGAACCAAACTCTCTGAGGAATGTTTCCAGTACCTTGTTGAATCTATGCCACGAAGGATTAAGGCAGTTCTGAAGGCAAAAGTGGGTCCAACCCGGTACTAGCAAGGTGTACCTAATAAAGTGGCCAGTGAGTGTATATATATATATATATATATTGGAAGGTTCCGCACAGTATCTTAGCTGTTCCTAGGACTGCACTCAGATTTTGTTCCTGGAATCTGCTGGAGCCACTCTCCCAGTTTGGGGGTCACAGCCCCTAGTGCTCCTATATTACCACTGGGACTGCTGTGGATTTCACCTTCAACATCCGATCTAGGTCTTCCCTCAGCTCTGGGTATTACTCCAGCTTCTCTTTCTTGCTGATGTTGCCGTCGCTCGGGATTACTACATCGATCTCTACTGCTGTCTTCTGGTCCTTGTCGACCACCACAATGTCTGCTTGGTTAGCCAGCACCTGCTTGTCAGTCTGGAACATGAAGTCCCACAGGATCTTAGCTCTGCCATTCTCAACCACCTTTGGAGGTGTCCCCCATTTGGACTTAGGGACTTCCAATATGTATTACATTACATTACAGTCATTTAGCCGATGCTTCTATCCAAAGCGACCTACAATAAGTGCATTTAACGTAGGAAATCAGGAGAACTACTAGTCATCAGAGATCATAAGTGCATCTAAACAAGCATCTAAGAGCAAA
Organism: Lampris incognitus; assembly: GCF_029633865.1. Taxonomy (NCBI): domain Eukaryota; kingdom Metazoa; phylum Chordata; class Actinopteri; order Lampriformes; family Lampridae; genus Lampris; species Lampris incognitus. The sequence goes on along the minus strand of NC_079222.1, from coordinate 13,600,514 downwards.
ACCAGTGCTAAAGTAAAGCGCAAGAAAGAGATTTTTTTTTAAATGAGTGAATACAATAAGTGCTAAGAGCAAGTAACAGGGTAGTAGTTCTTGAAGAGGTGAGTTTTCAACCTGCGCCGAAAGATGGGCAGCGACTCCGCTGTCCTGACCTCAGTGGAGGTTCATTCCACCACTGGGGGGCCAGGACAGGAAAGAGCCGTGACCGGGTCGATCGGCAGCAGGGGCCTCTGAGCGACGGGGTATTCTATTCCAGCCATCTCCATATATATAGCATTTTTTTCCCAAAACCGTCAATGGTGCTATAAGTGCTCAACCAATGAGGAGCAGAATATCAACACAGATGCAGGAAAAACACTGATACTGTAATGCATTAAAACTTGTTTTCCTGTATCTGTGTTAATATATATATATATATATATATATATATATATATATATATATATATATATATATATATATATATATTTTTTTTTTTTTTTTTTTTGTTCCATTTGATGATATGCGTACATGTGGTTACAATAGACATTGCACTTCTCACACTAGGTAGCTAGGTAGTTAAATTGTAAAGGCACTATATCTACAGACCTTGACAAATAATGGTTTATATGCCTCCCAGTCTTTCCACACTGACAATGCACATCATTGTGCTGTCTCCTTTCTTCCCCTTTATCTCCCCCCCCCCCTTCTTCCACCTACTATCTCACCGCTTTCGTCAGTGCATGTCCTTCTCGGTAACATTCAGACGGATTTCCTTCCTCCCCAACCGCTGCTCTGCCATATTCTCTCCCAGCACTGTGTACTATCTCTCATCCCTTAATCACCCCAAGTACCACCCTAATGACCCCCCATCTCTCGCGCTACTCAACTGCCTCATTGCGTTGTACTTATCTCTCCAATTTCTTTTGCAACGTGAGCTCTTTCACATGTTCCCGCATGTGGCTATGCCATTCCCATCCCCTCATGTGTATTTGTGTGTCCGTGCGGAACCTGACACTGACATGGGTTCTAGGGGCCCTGCCTTTTAATGAGGCAGAGGTATCACCCGTCTATTGGTGGCTGGTGAAATTACACTCCCAGCGTGTGATCGATCACCCGCTCAAATCCTTCTTCGCGTTCCCCTCTCACTGTAATTGGCGCATGGCACCGACCCCCCGACCTCCCCGCTGTCAGAAGACGCTAGCAACTGAGCGGCAGATGTGGCCGGATGAGACGAAAGGTAGGATTTTTATTTTTTTTTCTCCCCCTCCTGCAGCAGGGTCATCATATCAGCAGGAAGCTCAAATGATATGGAAGGAGGCGGGTGGATCTGGTGGCTGGCCAAGGTGGTAAATTTTCCAATTTTCTCGAATTAAGGGGAGAGGGGGTGGCGGAAGGGAGGCCTTTGAATAATCCTATAAATAATGGCGAGATATTGGCAAGCCCTGGCCTCACTGCCGCGCGCTTGTTTAAGAGCCACAGAGACAAAAATGTAAAAATGTGTCCTCATTCCCACAGGAATCTGGAGAGTCTTTGATTTTTTTCTCTCCTACATATACAAGAACATATACTCTCTCTCTCTCTCTCTCTCTCTCTCTCTCTCTCTCTCTCTCTGTCTTTTGCTATCCTTTGGAAATAAACTCCTCTAGATTTAAACACTGACAAGACCACAGACTCTCTCACTCTCTCGCTTTCTCTCTGCCCCCCTCTCTTTCTCTCTCTTTCTCGCTTTATCTCTCTCGCTCTCACTCTCTCTGGCTTTCTCTCTCCCTCTCTCGCTCTGTCTCTCTCGCTTGCTCTGTGTGTGTGTGTGTTTGAGAAGGAGTAAAAAAATAAGAAAGAGAGATGGTACAGAAGGTACAGAAGATACATAAGCGATGTGTCACCAACAAAAAAACAAAACAACATAAACTGGAGAGCTAATTGCCATGGACTCTAAGACATTTTATGTTTTCCTGTAATATGTCCTCCTGTTATAAGAAATAGACACCGAGAAAGAAGGTAGGAAAGTTAATTACTTGTTTAATGCAAGTCCTCTTTTGCACGATTATTGCACATTTGTGTTTGAGTTTGTGTGAGCTTTTGTCTGTGCATGTGTGAGGGCAAATGTACGTTCATGTAGTTGTGAACATGGTTGTGCACGTGGTTGTGCATGTGGTTGTGCATGTAGTTGTGCATGTAGTTGTGCATGTAGTTGTGCACGTGGTTGTGCATGTACTTGTGCATGTAGTTGTGCATGTGGTTGTGCATGGTTTTCTGGCTTCGCTGTTGATTTGCATCTATCAGGAAAAAAAACCCCGTTAAGTGAGATATGGGCAGCATTTTCATGTACCGCTACGTGCTGTTTCTCCGATGCAACTTTTAAGCTGGTATCTTTTCTCTCAATCCATCCATCCTGTCATTCCCTGCTCTTTTCAGTCAGCCCTCTTAATATGAAGAGCCCCTCAGTTGCTTAGTGCTGACAGAGTCAGACAGGCCTGTAATCACTGTAATCACCAAACGCACATCTCCAAATTATAGTCATCCCACGTCCTCACTTTCATATTTACACACACACACACACACACACACACACAAACACACTTACGCAAAAAAGTCCTATTCTTTGTGCCATTTGTATATAATCACTTGTGCTTACAACCAATCGAGGGAGAAAAAACAGCTCAATTAGAGAACTTGTATACATCCCATTTGTCAAAACTGAGTTATAGAGGGGCGTCTGGGTGGCGCGGCGGTCTACTCCGTTGCCTACCAACATGGGGATTGCCAGTTCGAATCCCCGTGTTACCTCCGGCTTGGTCGGGCGTCCCGACACACAATTGACCGTGTCTGCGGGTGGGAAGCCGGATATGGGTATGTGTCCTGGTAGCTGCACTAGCGCCTCCTCTGGTCGGTCGGGTTTACGCCGCAAAGTGTGCTAAATAATGAATTTAAGCAGTCTGCAAGTGATGATGAGACAGAACCATCGCAGAGGAGTGAGCAGGGAGCACGTGCTGTGAACTAACTAAAAGAGCGAGTTAAAGGACAACATGTTTATGTTAATTAACCTTGGGGTTTCAATGCTAGAGTCCCGCTGCAGGTTTGACCTCTTCCAAGGTTTATCTAGTCAGACTGAATGCACAAGCGTTTAAAGAAGCTTAACGCTGTTTCTCTAAAGTGTTTAAAGAAGTGGTCATCAACTTCCGAGTGTAAATGGGTAAAATAAACACGGACATTTGAGGATTTTCTTCTAGACTACACATCAATTCTTTTCTTCATTATAGCCTAGAAAGCATATAATATTTGTTATACAACAGTTCGTTCCAACCAAGTCATCTGATTGGACAAGAGGCATTCCATGAGCGCTGATATTCAGTATAACAGCACTGAGACTTGTAACTATACGTATGTATCACTCCGCCACACAGGTGTTCTATTAATAACCGTTAATTAGGCTAGCCAGTGGTAACGTGTGTAGACCTATACAAAGTAGCAAGCTGTGCAGGGAAATTTTGTGTTCTGGTTGCCTGGCAACGGTCCAAGTTCAAGAGTGCAGTTGTGGAACTATTTGTTGGCGGAGCAAAATCAATTATTAAATAAAAACAAATTATAATCTGTTGTCGCTTATTACTGTTAGCTAATAAATGGCTACTGTAGAACTGTTGTATAACAGCAATATCAAACTCGAGGTCGCGCTGTTATACTGAATATTAGCACGGCTATGATTATCTTCGGTACTCGGCCTGCGGTCTCATACCTACGACCGAAACAGAGCGGTGCTGATATTCCGTATAACAGCACGACCTCAAGTGTGAGATTGCTTAAATAGCCAGCCCAGCAACGATCTATTAAAAACATACTCCGCAATCTAAACAAACAGCTGAACATGGCTCTGAACAAGAAAGGGAAAGGATGGAGGAGGAGGGCTCAGGAACCAGCACAGATCCAATTAGAGGTGCACTATTGAACGTTATTGTGTGACTGTGAAGTAAATTAGAGCACAATACATGATTCATATGTTCAGGTTGGAATACTTCATTTGAATTATTTATTGTTGCATTAAAAGAAATAGAATGAATGGCAAGTATGTTGCATAATACACCGCATATGTATTTGCCTATGCCAAGTTTGGAGTCTTCATCATGAATTTAATGAATACAACAATGTTTGATGCTTATGTCAGACATTTCAAATGATGTCTGTTCTATGCATTTCTAACAAACACATGAACCTGAGTCAGACAGGGAAAGTTTTGAGGAAGTCAGTGCCACTGAATTAAATTAAATTAATTCTAATTTTTAATTAAATTAATTTTAATAAATCACTTTTACATTTTTTGCTTTCTGTACACACAAACATTGGGAGGAAACCTTGGAAAATTGGCTTCATTGTTTTACATACAGTGGTGTGAAAAAGAGTTTGCCCCCTTCCTGATTTCTTATTTTTTTGCATGTTTGTCACACTTAAGCGTTTCAGATCATCAAACAAATCTAAATATTAGACAAAGATAACACAAGTAAACACAAAATGCAGTTTTTAAATGAAGGTTTTTATTATTAAGGGGAAAAAAGATCCAAAGCTACATGGCCCTGTGTGACAAAGTGATTGCCCCCTAAACCTAATAACTGGTTGGGCCACCCTTAGCAGCAACAACTGCAATCAAGCGTTTGCGATAACTGGCAATGAGTCTTTTACAGCGCTGTGGAGGAATTTTGGCCCACTCATCTTTGCAGAATTGTTGTAATTCAGCCACATTGGAGGGTTTTCGAGCATGAACCGCCTTTTTAAGGTCATGCCACAGCATCTCAATCGGATTCAGGTGAGGACTTTGACTAGGCTACTCCAAAGTCTTCATTTTGTTTTTCTTAAGCCATTCAGAGGTGGACTTGCTGGTGTGTTTTGGATCATTGTCCTGCTGCAGAACCCAAGTGCGCTTCAGCTTGAGGTCACGAACAGATGGCCGGACATTCTCCTTCAGGATTTTTTGGTAGACAGCAGAATTCATGGTTCCATTTACCACAGCAAGTCTTCCAGGTCCTGAAGCAGCAAAACAGCCCCAGACCATCACACTACCACCACCATATTTTACTGTTGGTATGATGTTCCTTTTCTGAAATGTTGTGTTATTTTTACGCCAGATGTAATGGGACACACACCTTCCAAAAAGTTCAACTTTTGTCTCGTCAGTCCACAGAGTATTTTCCCAAAAGTCTTGGGGATCATCAAGATGTCTTCTGGCAAAACTGAGATGAGCCTTTATGTTCTTTTTGCACAGCAGTGGTTTTCGTCTTGGAACTCTGCCATGCAGGCCATTTTTGCCCAGTCTCTTTCTTATGGTGGACTTATGAACACTGACCTTAACTAAGGCAAGTGAGGCCTGCAGTTCTTTGGATGTTGTTGTGGGGTCTTTTGTGGCCTCTTGGATGAGTCGTCGCTGCGCTCTTGGGGTAAATTGGTCGGCCGGCCACTCCCGGGAAGGTTCACCACTGTTCCATGTTTTCGCCAATTGTGGATAATGGCTCTCACTGTGGTTCGCTGGAGTCCCAAAGCTATAGAAATGGCTTTATAACCTTTTCCAGACTGATAGATTTCAATTACTTTGTTTCTCATTTGTTCCTGAATTTCTTTGGATCGCAGCATGATGTCTTGCTTTTGAGGATCTTTTGGTCTACTTCACTTTGTCAGGCAGGTCCTATATAAGTGATTTCTTGATTGAGAAGAGGTGTGGCAGTAATCAGGCCTGGGTATGGCTAGAGAAATTGAACTCAGCTTTCCAAAGATGTGATAAACCACACTTAATTTATGTTTTAACGGGGGGGGGGGCAATCACTTTTTCACACAGGGCCATGTAGGTTTGAATTTTTCTTTTCTCTTAATAATAAAAACCTTCATTAAAAAAACTGCATTTTGTGTTTACTTGTGTTATCTTTGTCTAATATTTAAATTAGTTTGATGATCTGAAACATTTAAGTGTGACAAACATGCAAAAAAATAAGAAATCAGGAAGGGGGCAAACACTTTTTCACACCACTGTATTAGCTTAACACAAACAATACAAACTAACAGTGTTGTTTTTTATTTTTTTATTAATTATTCATTGAGCGAGAAACATAATGTCAGTATGAATATGGTGTATCAAATTGAGATCGCTTGACAGCAAATTCCCGGGCTGTTTTTTGTTGTCAGTCCGCCCCTGTCACTATGTCAAACATGCCTCCCGAGTCCAAGTGCCTCTTATTCCCAAAATGTAAACCCATTTCTAAATTGTTATTGAAATTAAAAGTGTCAATGATACTGTTTATATTGTACACAATGAACTTAAATTATGCAACATTATTTATTTGCAAAAAAAAAAACCTGGTTGGGTTTTAAGACAAAGCCCATACATTTGAGTTTAAGATGTTAAAGTGTTCTTTAGAACAATGACGGACACTGTTCGGGTGTCCGGGTGGCGTAGCATTCTATTCCGCTGCCTACCAACACAGGGATCGCCGGTACGAATCCCTGTGTTACCTTCGGCTTGGTCGAATGTCCCTACAGACACAATTGGCCATGTCTGCGGGTGGGAAGCCGGGTGTGGGTATGTGTCCTGGTCGCTGCACTAGCGCCTCCTCTGGTAGGTCGGGGCAACTGTTCGGGGGGGAGGAGGGAACTGGAGGGGAATAGACCCTTTTAGAGTCTACGTAATGATTACGTCAGGGCGTCAGCCGGAGGTAAAACAAAGCCAGAAGAGGTAATGTTAAATACGAATGACGTCCTCAGGCAAGCGTGCATCATCTAGCTAACGTTAGCGAACATGTCCTCATGTTGTGTTTTTGGGCGCCAGAATCAAAGAAGTAATAAACTAAACTTGAAGTTTTATAGCATACCAGTTGCCACTCCCAGTCAAAAAGATTGGAGACAACTGTGGTTAAATGTGATAAGACGAAAGGATGGGACTGAGGAGAGCATCAAAAATGCTCGCGTTTGTAGAACACACTTCATATCAGGTAAGTAAGGTAACGTTAAACTATACTTTTGTCTGTTGTAGGTACGGATATTTGCCTCCAGCTAAGCTCCGCCCACAAAAAACGTCACTATGTTTACTAATGGTCTACAATGTGATCCTTCCACGCGCTACATTCCCCTGGTGAAACTCCTCACTGTCAGGTGAAAAGAAGCAGCTGGTGACTCCGCATGTATCAGAGGAGGCATGTGGAAGTCTGCAGCCCTCCCCGGATTGGCAGAGGGGATGGAGCAGCGACCTGACGGCTCGGAAGAGTGGGGTAATTGGTTGGATACAATTGGGGATAAACGTGGAGGGGGGGGGGGGTAAAATAAAAAAAATAAAAAAATCTGTTCAGTTCTGCTTCTATTAGTGGAAAATTATGCAATGTAAAGTATTTAGTGAATTTCTCTGTTCAACTGACTTATGTGTGACACAAGCACCTTTGAGGCAAGTGCGTTGCAATGCAAGGCCTTTAAATGCCCTTCAATTACCTTAAAATCAATAGCAGAAATGCTAATGTGTCAACCCTGCTGATCACAAGTGCTTCTTTGAGCTTTATCGACCGTAATGTTCTGGTGAAACTAGTTTGGTGTCTTTCAGACAGCGTCAAATGGGTTCAAGACCAGTTAAACCCATTTCAAATCAGCTGGGAAGATCATGTGTCCCACCAGATTGATAGCATTTACACGACGTATTTGCTCAGGGAAGCTATCTAAGCCCAGATTTGTCTGCGGTGATATATTCTCTGCTGGGATATATGACTCATCATTATAATGTCACCTTTCACAGCCACACTTACGTAGTGCTCTAAATCTCTCCCCTAAGCTGTTCTTCTATTTCTTTTCCTATTTCACACTACATGATCAGACTGTGGTCACGGGGACATGGCGAGGACACAGGGGCCCTGACTGTTAAATCCCTTACTTTTGGTCATTTGTAATTTCGTAGCCATTGTAAATTACTCCAGATATCAGTGTCAGCGAAATGTGTTGGTGTGAGATTATTTTTATTTTTTTTTCTTTCTGCCGAGTAAGGGTAAACCTAAATACAGTCTACCTGCCTTAATATAAACAAACGGATTAATAACAACCTCCAAAACGAGAGGAGGATGAGGCAGGGATATGATCCAGAGGAGGGTCGTCCGTTAAATGAAATAGCTAATGCAACTGTTATGCAAATAAAATCCAATGTTTCAAACCTGGATAGACTTTTGGACCTTATATTTAAACCACATGTTGATACCATGAGCAGGGCTGACCTCTTTCAGGTGCAGAACTTCAATGTTAGCTGTTTTGGGAAAAGAAGGGTAAGTGAAAACCCGTGTTTCAAGTAAAGTGACCGGTGATGCTGCTATATTTATTAGATCTATTAGCATTATTAAAATTGATGTCCGAGAAATCTATTGAAACAGGTCAACTGATGCAAAACACCACCACAGGAATCTGGTAGATGTAGCCTAAATATATTAATTCTTTCTATTACAATTACTATTTATATTACTTATAACTAATAATAATAATAATAATGACAATATTATTATTATCATCAATAATTTTACTTATTACTATAATTATTATTATAATATCTATTACTATTGTTTCTATTATTCTTACTATTACTATTATTACATTTACTATTGTTATTGTCATTATTATTACCACACAGTAACAAACAATATAAGAAAACAACAAAGACGCAATGTAATCAGAATTTATATACATAGAAATATACTATTTCTGAGCGTTGGAGGGTGCCGTTAGGAAGAGAAATAGGTTTGGAGGAGGCAGCTGCAATGAAATTCTTTCTAGGCTGCCGGCAAGCACGAATCCATTTTTCATTTTTGCCCTGAGGGTAATCGATGATGGGGGTGACGAGACAACAGCACCCTCTGAATAAGCAAGGGTACTCACTGAGGTTCAAAGTGGCCTGTTGGCTCATTCAAATGCAGTCTACTAAACCCCGAGCTTTCCATATTCTCTCCATGTTGCCATAGTGCACCACTGGGGGATCTGGCCAGCACTCTAAACACGTCTTCTCTTAAGCACTGCACGCTGTAATGGTCCTCAGGTCAAGCAAAAAGGCCTAGATGCAGATAATGCGCATAAACACTGCACACAGTATAAACAAACATTCCTGTGTGCAAAATTCATAGTCATGCAGTTAAGCACTAAGCTTCCTTAATTTTTAATTTATTCATGACAAAGATTTGTACGCAGACCTTTGCCTTAGATTTAGTTTGCTAGGGTGATTAAGGAAATATGAAGAGAAGATCTAAACCTCAAACCTATATATATATATATATATATTTTTTTTTTTATTATTATTATTTTTTTTCATTTTGATATGCTATATAAATCCCCTTGGGGAAAGTATGCTCTGCATTTAACCCATCCTAGTTGTGTAGCTAGGAGCAGTAGGCAGCCACCGTGCAGCACCCGGGGACCGACTCCAGTTCGTCTTGCCATGCCTCGGCCAGGGGCACAGGCAGGAGTATTAATCCTAACATGCATGTCTTTTTGATGGTGGGGGAAACCGGAGCACCCGGAGAAAACCCACCGCAGACACGGGGAGAACATGCAAACTCCACACAGAGGACGACCTGGGATGACCCCCCAGGACTTTCTTGCTGCGAGGCGACAGCGCTAACCACTGGGCCACCGTGCTGCCCAACTTACCCTACTTCTGCAGGGTTAGTCTAAAATATATGCTCAGAGCTCCTCCTCAGTTATCCTACAATGGATAAGTAAACTCGAGGAAGCCATGTTCTGTTGCAGCAGCTTTCTCGAAGTACCGCTCGCTCCGACAACATGTGATCTTCAGAGGTGGCGTTTGAAAATCATGATTTGATAAGCGGGCATGATATGATACTCACATAACTACAGGAGTGACAGCTGCTCAAACCAAATTCCTTTTACCCAGAAAAAAATCGAGATAACCAGATGTTTACATTGCTTTTTGTATGTGTTTCCATGCATGCAGACCAGATTTAATTGTTAGATATGCACTTAAAAGGGCTTTGACAACAGCTCACCATTCAATAAATGCAGACTGGGCGATGGATGTTCTTGTTTATGTCAGCTCTATTGAGGCTTGTATGTCTGCAAACTGGGGATTATTATCACCACCACATTGCTCCAGCTGTAATGCAGCGGTGAATAGCAGACTAGGCGTGCAACATACAAAAAGGATGGAGCGCAGCCCTGCAGAGCTTCTATACTCAGGACTAAAAGAAGGGGTGCTTGACTGGGGGGGTTCGATGGCCAGCATCCATTTGTAAGTGGGTTTTTCTAAGCCCCAGTCATACAGCGGTATCAGCAACAGCATTTATGGAACAATCATGCTGAGAGTAGAGCTTTTACACAGGAAAGCCCCCCATTCATGGTTCTTGCATGTTTATAGGTGGTGTTTTGCTCCGTGTCGTGGCTGATATCACATTCTTGTTTGCCGAACAAAGAGACTACGAGTAAACAGCAGCGCCATGCTGGATTTCATCTGTGAAAGAACCTCCTGTAAAATGTCCGTTAGATGGAGGATAAAGCAGTGGGATTGCTCAGCCGTGTCACTGGGGATGTTTTGGGTGCAGGGATAATAGCAGACATTATGGAGAGAGGAGCCACAAAGCAAAGTTGAATACGTCCATGAAGGCGACGATGAGCTGGACGGCGTCCCGGACGCACTCATCTCCAGTTTGGCCGACCACGTTCGCTGATTTCACCCTCATATAATATCCCCCCCCCCCCCACTTTTGTTTGTGAAACTACTTTCTATAGTTTGGTTTACTATCTGTGTTCTCGGCCTCTTAAAGCAGGTCATTACAGAGACACGTTTAACAAAGACACACACACTCAACACAAACATACATTCATTTATTTCTATACTTGTGAGGAACCTAGCTGACTACATTAATTTCCTTGCCCCTATAACTTAAACCATTACGACTACATGCCTAACCTCGGGTGTCCGCGTGGTGTGGCGGTCTATTCTGTTGCCTACCAACACAGGAATCGCCGGTTCGAATCTCCGTGTTACCTCCGGCTTTGTGAGGTGTCCCTACAGACACAATTGGCCGTGTCTGCGGTGGGTATGTGTCGTGGTCGCTGCACTAGCGCCTCCTCTGGTCGTTCTGGGCGCCTGTTCAGGGGGGAGGGGGAACTGGGGGGAATAGCGTGATCCTCCCACGTGCTACGTCCTCCTGGTGAAACTCCTCACTGTCAGGTGAAAAGAAGCGGCTGGTGACTCCACATGTATGGGAGGAGGCATGTGGTAGTCTGCAGCCCTCCCTGGATCGGCAGAGGGGGTGGAGCAGCGACGGCTCGGAAGGGTGGGGTAATTGGCCAAGTACAATTGGGGGAAGAAAAAAAGGGGGGGAGCTACATGCCTAACCTTAACCCTTACCTTAACTTTAACCCAATCCTAATTTTAATCCCACTTTTCACCTCAATCCTAAACCCAAATCTTAACCCTGAAATCGCCCCTTCGAGAAGCAAATTCCGGCCGAAACGTCCTCACTTCTTCACGTTCTTGTGATTGGTTAATTAATAAATAAATAAATAAAAATGAAATAAAATAAAAAAACTGGTCCTCACATATAGCTGAACAAGCACGCACACACACACACACACACACACACACACACACACACACACACACACACACACACACACACACACACACGAAGAGCAACCATACAGCCTGATCCACTTACCGAGCCAGTGTTCACCAGTGATCTTGCCAAATCCTTCACGGTAGGAGTCCCATCCCCGGAAGAAGTTGACTGAGCCATCCTCCCTGCGCTGGATCACCTACACAGCCAAGACAGTAAGGCCAGAGGTCAATGTTCACCTTTAAAGCCACCGATGCCATCTTCTCCACTGATGAGTCAAGACAAGTCAAGTCAAATTTATTTGTAAAGCCCAACATCACAAATTTACTTCAGTGGGGAGTCATGCCAAGGCACGATGACGGATGCTCATCTCATCTAGATAGACCTAGCAACAGCATGTAAGTAATAAACTTGAACTGACGGAAGTTCGATCCCTCCCATAGCTGCTGTACTCCCTCACATATGAGTGATGCAGCTGATCTGCCCACTAAAATTACAATTTGTCAGAAACTAATAAAGGGAATCCAATAAATCTTGACGGAGTGAATACGATTGCCATGGAATCTGCATACTTGATGGAAAGCCAAGTAAAGAGAGGACTTTTGTAAGACAATACCCCCAAATATTAAATTAGATAGATGACATTATCCCTCTTTTTTTCCCTTTAAGGTTATTCATGAAATTCCATCGAGCTAGGTGAAGTGTGGAGAAAGTGTCAAAGACTTCTATAGCAACCCCCCCCCCTTTTCTCCCAATTGTATCCAGCAAATTATCCCACTCTTCCAAGCTGTCACGGTCGCTGCTCCGCCCCCTCTGTCGATCCGGGGAGGGCTAGAGACTGCCACATGCCTCCTCCGATACATGTGGAGTCGCCAGCTGCTTCTTTTCACCTGACAGTGTGGCGCTTCACCAGGGGGACGTAGCACGTGGGGAGGATCACGCTATTCCCCCCAGCTCCCCCTCGCTCCTGACCAGGTGCCTCGACTGACCAGAGGAGGCGCTAGCACAGCGGCCTTGACACATACCCACATCCGGTTCCTCCCCCCAGCACACACAGCCAATTGTGTCTGTAGGGACGCCCAACGAAGCCAGAGGTAACACGGGGATTCGAACCGGCGATCCCCGTGTTGGTAGGCAACGGAATAGTCCGCTATGCTACCCGTACGCCCCCATAGGAACCTTTTTAATGTGAAATATGAAATAAATATTTCAATCATACGTGTTATATTTGTGTGTGTGTATATATGTGCGTGCACGTTTGTGCGCATATATGAAGCTGTGTGCATGTGCCTTAGTGTGTATCTGATTATTTGTATGCAAAGGGTGTGTTACCTGCATCACCCTAAGAGATACCTTATCCATGGAAATCGCTGACATTCCCTGTCTGAGTAAATCAAAAAACTGAAATGTGGTCCTGCAGAGGAAATGCATGCAAATGGAAAATAAAGTCCCATGATTTCCACGTGAAGGTTATGTTTATGTTGAAATGACAAAAGCAATTCCCTGAGACAGTTTATGTTCAGCCTGACTAAGCCGCTAACAAACCAAAACTACTCACACTGTTTCACAAGCTGGATTGTTCCCAACACCCATTCAAACCTACGGCAAAATCTTGCAGAGAAACGTGATCATCTTCACCGCCATTATGGTCCTCATGGTCAACACTGTCACTATCATCACCGCCATTTCCCTCCACTCTCCATCCGGATGTCAGCACTCATCTCCTTTTCTCCATGAATCCAGCCAGATTCCTCCTCCTCATCCAGTTTCCATATTCCTCGACCCAATTTCCAGAGAAGCCGTATTCCTCCTTCTCCCCTCATTTGGAATCCAAATACTCCTCCACCCTATTTCCAAAGCAGTCTTCCATCCTAATTCAAGAGGCTCCAGATTCCTCCCACGACCTACATCCAAAGTTGTGATTCCTCCATCAAATTACCAGAAATTTCAAGTCCCTCCCTCACACCAGCTCAACAGTTTCCAGGTCCCTCCAACTCAAGATCCAGATTTGTCATGTCTCCACCCACATCCAGAGCCATCCATGATTCCCTCCTCTTCCTATTCAGATTCCCCAAAGAGTCCAGGTCCCATGTGTGGTCGCTATCCTGATCCAGCCATCCCATCCTATTCAGTGTGGACAAATCTTACGAGATAAGCTCACTTAACATCGTTCCCTCGCGCCTCAGCAAACTAACTCCATCGCATCCTATGCATGAAAACCACAACCTCAGTCATCACCCAACGCATCCCTGCAGACGCCATTTTGTTGTTGTTAAACACTGTTCATCGTTCCTTGTCCTCCTCTTGCCACGACCTCATCTAATTACGTAGTTGTGTGTGTGAATAAGTATATATTATAGCAAGTACATTTAAACAAAAATCAATTAACAGTGTTAACCAGCCATTTTATTAGTTTGTCACTCAAAAAACCTTATTTAAGGGCACACTTGTTGTTCAATGATTCATCATCCCTTGGCCGTATTTCACATTTCAACAAGGCACTTTTCCAGTCTCTCCTTGAAACCACCCAGCGAAGACAACTCTATTGTGGGAAATTAAATTATATAGATAAACTCTACAAACTCTTGTGTCTTAAGTTTTAGACAAAGTGGTGTGATCCTCTGTTGCCTTGGGTCGTTCCATATCCTCATTAGCATTTAGTTTTATTTCAATCTGGCTCAGGGTTCAATGATTGGTTCCACTTTGTTTCTCATGTGTATACAACCAGCTGGTTATATAAGTCGCAGACTAAGAATTATTTTGCTATACATGCCGCAGGTGCGTAGCTGAACAAATCTGTTAAACTGTGTGTGTGTGTGTGTGTGTGTGTGACATATATTCATTTATTTATACAATGGTCTGGGTGAATACTCGATTCTGATTGGCTGATAGAGGATACCTACTAAGCAATTCCAGTAAAACTTGACAATTCACCGTTCTAGATTAATGCGCCTGCTAAAATGAATAATCTACTCAACTCGCTACTTCAGGCTGTGGCCGGCCGACAGTAGCTACACATGGCCTATCACTTGTTTGTGAAAATCTTGATATTGATTTGGGGACAACGACATGGCTGGACACCTAGCTAGTCTTGTTGTTAAAAATACTGTCAAACTATATTTACTGTTTAACCGTACACAATGTTGTTGACTTTAGATCTTGCTTGTATGACATTACATTCCTGGCTGATAGCTGAGCCAAAGGGTTCTATGAGCTGAACGGACTAGAAATATCTCTTGTCGACAAGTTGTATCTACGGTTTGTCTTACTTACTGGAGCAGTCAACAACGTCTCCATTGCATAAGAACCTTATGGGATGGTAATGATCATTCCAGGTATTAGTCAAACCCTCAGGTGTTCCCAGGGAAACAACTTATGGCTTGTGAAAAACTTTAGATTTTGATTTGCAAATCGAGTGAAAATATAAATTACTGGTCTCAATAGATATATTTTTCCCTTGGGAAGAGACCGGAATAATGCCCCTCTAGGTGTTTATTATCCAGAAGGTTCTGGCCTCCTCCCATCGTCCATTACTCCCTGATAATGGACACCTCGTCGGGCATTATCCCTTACGTAGTGTATATGATTGAGTGTATGAGAGTTTGTGTGTGTGTGTGTGTGTGTGTATGTGTGTGTGTGTGTGTGTGTATGTGTGTGTGCGTGGGTGAGTGAGTGAGTGACTAAGTAAGAGAGAGAGGTAGAGGGGTTACTAATAGAGGGCCATATAAATGCCCCAGTCACACTTATCTCTTTGAGT
The DNA here is from genome assembly GCF_029633865.1 of Lampris incognitus. Classification (NCBI taxonomy): domain Eukaryota; kingdom Metazoa; phylum Chordata; class Actinopteri; order Lampriformes; family Lampridae; genus Lampris; species Lampris incognitus. The sequence continues at coordinate 13,585,211 of NC_079222.1, read as the reverse complement.
CCCGGTCTTCCACACTTTCATTTCAAGAATGTCAACAGAGTGATACCTATCTTATGTTTAATGTCACCTACCTGCACTTTGTTCAACGTTAACATCACACTGGAAGTGAGATTTTAGGTCATTCATGTCTTCTTGTGGTATTTCACATCTTATCGTATTGCCATTTCCACGGATCAGCTAGTTCCTCAAACACACCTTCTTTACTCTGTGATGAAGGACATTCTGTGATATCTTACTAAAGGAACAGTTTATCTCTTGCTTTAGCTTGGTAAACAATAGAGTATTTTTTTAGATATATAATAAAACAAATTATACTCATTGATAAGGATGATTCCTTTTTCTTTTTTTTTCTAATTTGAGACCTATTGGCCTGCTCCTTTTGGTCAGTATTTCTGCACAACGCCAAAAGGGTATAATACAAAATAATGGACGAGCCATATTAGTGCTGTTGGTTGTGGCGTATCAGTACAACAGACCTCAACAACTACATCACCACGCCATCTTTCACCCTGTCAACTATGGTGCTCCTTGTAAGTCATAAATGTAATGACAGGGACGGCTTGAATCTTAAGTCAGCCTTTTGAACGGTGGCCAGACTCTGTGTTATTTGAATGGCAGTACACAGACATTGCTGGGAAAGTTGTACATGTCAAAACCCAAAACTTTAGGGAACACCTTGATAAACAATGGGCCGGGTTTTGGATGGATTAGGAATTAGCAAAAACATTAAAGGTTTTTTTTAAGAAAAGTTTTTTTTTCATATGCTGACAGCATGAGTACTGTTGACTAATATACAGTCTGAGTAAATGTCGTGCTTCATACTATCCGTATTACCTCTACCTTTTATTTATGATAGCCTTTATCATCCATTCATGCATCCATTATCCAAACCGCTTATCCTACTCAGGGTCGCAGGGATGCTGGAGCCTATCCCAGCAGTCATTGGGCGGCAGGCGGGGAGACACCCTGGACAGGCCGCCGCTTCATCACAGGGCCGAAACACACACACACACACACACACACACACACACACACACACACACACACACACACACACACACACACACAGGGACAATTTAGTACGGCCGATTCACCTGACCTACATGTCTTTGGACTGTGGGAGGAAATTGGAGCACCCGGGGGAAACCCACGCAGGCACGGGGAGAAGATGCAAACTCCACACAGAGGACGACCCCCAAGGTTGGACAACCCCAGTGCTCGAACCCAGGACCTTCTTGCTGTGAGGTAACCGCGCTAACCACTGCGCCATTGAACGACCACCTTTACCATTGCATTGGTTGTGTCTTTATTGTCTTCTTCTCCTTTCGGCTTATTCCCTGTTTCCAAGGGGTCGCCACAGCGGAATCGACAGTTTCCATCGGTACCCTGTGAGGGCACAACACTATTGTATAACTTCAAAAACACAGGGATATGGGGCGTGGCGGTCCGTTGCCTACCAACATGGGAATCGCCGGTTCGAATCCCTGTTTTACCTCCGGCTTGGTCGGGCATCCCTACAGACACAACTGGCCGTGTATGTGGGTGGAAAGCCGGAGGTGGGTATGTGTCCTGGTTGCTGCACTAGCGCCTCATCTGGTCGGTCAGGGCGCCTGTTCGGGGAGGGGGGGATCTGGGGGGGGGGGGATAGCGTGATCCTCCCACGTGCTACGTCCCCCTGGCGAAATTCCTCACTGTCAGGTGAAAAGAAGCAGCTGGCGACTCCACATGTATCGGAGGAAACATGTGGTAGTCTGCAACCCTTCCTGGATCGGCAGAGGGGGGGGAGCAGCGACCGGGACGGCTCGGAAGAGTGGGGTAATTGGCCGGATATGATTGCGGAGAAAAGGGGGGAAACACCCCCCCCCCAAAACAAAAATCAACAAAGAGACTGATTATGTACTCATAATAGTACATAATCAGGTACTCAGAATCTGATTGTCCTTATGGGATTGCTTTTCTTAGCGCTCAAAAATAATTTACTTCTGACAGTGGCTACTGTCTTTTTCTTGTCCATGTTTGCCTGGATTAAGTGTTCTAGTTACTGAACGTTTCTAGCGTTTCAGCCAACGTGGTTTTGATGTCTTGTGTCCCGCTGAACTGAAACATCCACTGTGAATAAGCACAACCTGACGTATTTAGACAGCTCCTGCGGTGTCAGTAAAATTGTCCTTGAAATAATAACCTTCAATCTATTTAACTCACCTCCCACACATCCACCCCCGCCATCCATTGAGCTGAAATAAAGTTAAGTGCAAAATGAGCGAAGACGTCTTTATCTTCACGCCGTCGGAATTGAACGTGGAGATCTTCCCCTTTTCACCCGCCGCCCTTTTCCGCCATCTTCCCAGCTCATCTCCCTCAGCGTGATAGCGGCGGCGCTCAAGAGGGATGAGCGGCAATATGCTAAAGCGTCAAGATTTCCCCACAGAATCGCAAGCAAACCGCCGCATATAATCTGTCTCGCCGGCCATTTGCTCAAGAGCAGCTCAAATAACGCGGCGGACATCTGTCAATTTCGACTCTCAGAGACAACAGTGTTATCTGAGGACCAGTCAAACCTCTTTTTTGTTTAACTTGTCCGCTCACGTTATCGCTGCTCTGGGAAAAAAAAACAGTCATTGTCTGTCTGGCTGCCGAGATAGAGCTGCCCGACACATGACAAAGATGTCTGATAGACCAGCGAGTCGTTCTTTGGTAATAATACACACCAAAAGAGAGAGCAAGAATAGAGGAAACATAATGGGCATACAGGCTATCACAAAACACTTTTTCCACTGACTGAAGTCAACATTCAGCAAACCAGCGCCTGTCAACGGCCATTAAATATTGGTTCCAGATGGTATTTGGTTGGTTTCTATCTGAATACATATACTTCCTGGGTGAGGGGCGCCGGCCAAACCATACCTTATGTAAACCCTCAAACTTTTGGCGAACACGTGACCTGAGGCTGCTGTCTAATTGTTTTTTTCTGATTTTCCATGGGGGCGCATTTCTGTGTGCCCCAGACATGCCCACTTTTATTGGCAGTGAATTGGTGTTGTTTTAATGTTTTTTGATCGAATATGATTGCACAGTTCTCGTGGCTGTCAATCATGTTCACACCCACCACGACGCTTCGTCTCGACTGTCAATCATCCACCGAACCCTGATAAAATCTATAGGCTACATTGCCCTTCCTAATAACTCTGTGACTGTGTGGACATTAAAGCAGCTGTCAGATGTGCTGCGCCAAGATAAATTGCGCCCCCCACCCCAAATAAATAAATAACCAAATAAATAGGTAAATAAATAAATAAATTCGCACCAGCCGTCACTGGGACTCCTTGTGTTAATTATCGACATAATTTTTTATTTTATTTTTTGATTTTTACCCCTTTTTTCCCCCAATTGTACTTGGGCAAATACCCCACTCTTCCGAGCCATCCCAGTCCCTATTCCGCTATCACGCCAAAGCGGGTAATACACCCGCCAGTCCACCGTGTCAGTGTCACGGTTTGCCTAGCTCAGGCGTGAAAAGCACACGCGTGTATGAAGGTGCAGTGCCAGCAGGGGGCGATGATTAGGGTTAGGGTTAGGGTTCGACTCGCTACTGTCAAATGAAATGTTATTAATATGACAATACATAAAACATTTTAAATTTAAAAAAAAAATACAGCAGCCATGTAGTATCTTCATCTTATCTGATGGGGAGGGATTTTGGAAAATGCTGTCTGCTTCTTTTCCTCCGTGGGGAGTTGCTGACATTGAGTTAATCATCGCCCCCTGCTGGCACTGCACCTTCATACACGCGTGAGTTTTTCACTCCTGAGCGAGGCAAACCGTGACACTGACATGCTGGACTAGCGGGTGTATTACACGCTTTGGTGTGATACTGGGCTGACTACCACATGCCTCCTCCGATACATGTGGAGTCGTCAGCCACTTCTTTCCACCTGACAGTGAGGAGTTTCACCAGGGGGGACGTAGCACGTGGGAGGATCACGCTATACCCCGCAGTCCCCCTCCCCCCCAGAGGAGGCGCTAGTGCAGCGACCAGGACACATACCCACCCGCAGACACGGCCAATTGCGTCTGTAGGGATGCAGGCCCAAGCCGGAGATAACATGGGGATTCGAACCAGCAATCCCTGTGTTGGCAGGCAACGGAACATTAATACCCGGATGCCCATAGATGCATATATTATCTTCCGTTCCTTCACTCGAGCACGTAAGGTGCACGGAGGCTCTTTGAAATTCACCACAAGTGCGTCCTGCGTCATTACTCCTCAGTGCTGGTAGTGAGCCATCGCAAATAACTGCAGCGAGTGTGTAAACAACAGGTCTGCATTATTATATTTATAACATCCACCCTGAATCACCGACAGTAGCCAAGCTGTTGCTGCTAGGGTCACTGGAGCGTTTTTTGAGCCGGTCACTGGTCAAACAAGGCCAATCCGAACAGCATGACATTAGTCAACTAGCAGGTCCAGGATTAGAGTTAACACCTTAACACCTCTCCTTCCTGTCTAGCCTCCTTGTAAGCCCACAAAGCCCCTCCCGAGTTTAATTGCATATTGACCCTGGAGGTCAGTGTTTGTACGCGCCCCGGAGATGCGGCCCACAGAGACACTGATCATTTCCTTTCCACCCCATTTGTTCCACGGGAAATGGGGGCAGTGGTCATAGCAGGAAAAGTGGCGGGAGGTAAGGGGATTAAGAGAACGTGTGACTATGGGCCAAACTGTGGATGACGTTTCCACGTCTGGGTGGGGCGGTGTCTTTGCAGGTGCACTGATCTGCCCCCGGGCATGTATATGTGTTTATCTCCATGTGTCTGTGTGCTTGATATGTCAGTAAATGGGTTACTATATTATTATGCGAGTGTCTACATATGCCTGTGTGCGTGCGTGTGTGTGTGTGTGTACTTTTACTCCTATCTTTGTGAGGACCAATTTGATATTTTTGCAAAGTGAGGACATTTTGGCCAGTCCTCACTCCGTTAAGGGTCTGTTTCAAGGTTCGGACTTGGGTTTAGGGTTACGGTTAGAATTAGGTAGGGGCGTCCAGGTTGTGTGGCGGTCTATATCCCGTTGTCTACCAACACGGGGATCGCCGGTTCGAATGCCCGTGTTACCTCCGGCTTTGACGGGCGTCCCTACAGACACAATCGGCCGTGTCTGCGGGGGGGAAGACGGATGTGGGTATGTGTCCTGGTCACTGCACTAGCGCCTCCTCCGGTCGGTCGGGGTGCCTATTCGAGGCGGGAAGGGGGAACTGGGAGGAATAGCATGATCCTCCCACGCGCTACGTCCCCCTGGTGAAACTCCTCACCGTCAGGTGAAGAGAAGCGGCTGGTGACTCCACATGTATTGGAGGAGGCATGCGGTAGTCTGCAGCCCTCCCCGGATCGACAGAAGGGGGGGGGCAGCGATCGGGACGGCTCGGAAGAGTGGGGTAATCGGCCAAGTACAACTGGGCAGAGAAAGGAGGATAAAAAAAGGGTTTGAATCAGGATTAGTTTAACATTTGGGTTAGGGTTCAGGTTAGACACGTGTGCACGAGTGAGTGTGTGAGTCAGTGTGTGTGAGTCAGTGTGTGTGAGTCAGTGTGTGTGTGTGTGTGTGGATGAGTATATGCGCAATTGTTCACGTTCGCTGGGCTCACTTGCGTAACTGTGCATCTGTACTATAAGTAAGGGTTAGAGTAAGCGAGTGGGTGATAATTTGGATGGCAGGAATTACGGCTGGCAGGAATGGGGAGAGTGTGCTGTGTCTGCTCCAGGCATCATTTTCCATCGATGCGTGAAAAACATGCAAAAAAATAATACACGGCCAAGAGGCAGATAAGCAGGAAGGAACGCCAGCTCCAGCTCGTGCATCATGGTTACTCATGGAAAACATGCTCTTGACACTGGTCAGCACTGCGGCAGTGGGAGATAATGGGGTGGGGTTGGGTGGGGGGGGGGGGGCTGCGACTGACTGGTGACTTCTTTGAGAGATGGCTCTCCAATCCATTGCTCAGTCAAGGGTACAATAAAGAGAGCATATGTGTGTGTGTGTGTGTGTTGTGTGTGTGTGTGAGAGATGTATTGCCAAGTCAGTGAAGCCCTGACTGGGACCACTGCCTGCAAAGAGACCTCCATAGATATTTGTGTGGTGTGTGTGTGCGTGTGCGTGCGTGAGTGTGTGTGTGCGCGTGTGTTTGCTCAACATTTTGCACATGTGTCTGCGTATTTATTGAAGCGTGGGTTGGAGAGCAATACTGAGCCTTGGATAACGTCTCACCAGGGACCTTTGTTGCTTCTGCTGCAAAGGGCCAGCTGTCCACCCACAGCCACACAAGCAGACAACACAGTGCTTCCACCGGGATCCAGCCTCAATACCCCTACTGACCAAAAACCGAAAACCCCGCCGCCGGACCACAAGACAGCAGCTGTCAGGACAGGAAACTCATATTTTTCCAAGGTCACGTGTTGACACACCGGCTATATTTGGGGTGCGGGGATTGGGCCGATTTGTCTGAGCTGATTGGTCCGTGCAGAACCGCGCGCCACCCTGCAGAGCACCAGCAGCTTTGACAAAGCAGCCATTTTATTAAGGGGTTTTTATTAAAGGACTCGAGCTCTCCGGACCACAAAGCACAGGACCGTCCTCAAAATGAACGCCACCATCGATAACAACTGCAGTGTTGTTTTGTTTTGTTGTTTTTTTTCTACTTTTTTATTCCATACAGAGCAGAGGTAGTAACAATTTGTGGTCCTGTTCTTTCTTTTATTTTCCTCCTGTTTATTTTTTTCCCCTCTCATGCACCATTTCTTTCTGTCCCTATTTCTTTCTCAGTGTTGCACATTGTTCAGAGTTGATTCGCTTTTTTTTTCTTCCAAGTTGTAGGTAATGAAGTTTTTATGAAAGCTCCTCTACTTGCTCCAGAAAAGCATACGCAACCCAATCTCTGAGAGGCAGCTCTTGAGGGATGAAGACAGCATCACTACTGTTCCCACAGTGGACAAACGTCCCGGCTGTACAAAAAGAAAACAAAAAAAAAAAACATGTCAAATGAAATGAGATGAAAGAATAGAAAGCTTGTTTAATTGCGCCAGCAACTCACAATATGGTGGCGCTGTCACATTCTCAGAATTAGGTGTCAGCCAAATACCCCCCCCCCTCATTCAGTTCACTAGATTGTATGTTTTCATTGGGCCTATTTATCCAAGGGAGGCACTTAAGACTGGCGAGCTGCTAATTGCTGGATTCTCAATCATACACGTTGTCTTGTCTTGCCCCCTTCTCTTTTGATGAGGATCACAGCAGACCTCTCTCGTGAACTTGGGTTTTGATGCTGATAGATTCTGATTATTTAATTCGGGGAGATCTGCTGATATTGAAATCTTTGTGTAGCAATTAAAAATGGGACCGGGGTTTCCATCCTGAACCTCGCTCACAGGATTGGATTGGCAGCAAGACCTGACAGAGTCATTACAACGACAAACTCCAAATCTAAAGGCCGTATATTTCAGAAAAGAGTGTTTGCCTAATTTGAGCAGTATTGAATGTGACGGTGTGACTTCCTACTTCACTGATCTCAACCCCCCCCCCTTTTCTGCCCAACTGTATCCGGCCAATTACTCAACTCTTCCCGGTCGCTGCTCCACCCCCTCTGCCGATCCGGGGAGGGCTGCACACTACCACATGCCTCCTCCGATACATGTGGCGTCGCCAGCTGCTTCTTTTCACCTGACAGTGAGGAGTTTCGCCAGGGGGACGTAGCGCGTGAGACGATCACACTACCCCCCCAGTTCCACCCCCCCCCGAACAGATACCCCGACCGACCAGAGGAGGCGCTAGTGCAGCGACCAAGACACGTACCCACCTCCGGCTTCTGTAGGGACGGCTGAGCAAGCCAGAGGTATCACGGGGATTCGAACCGGCGATCACTGTGTTGGTAGGCAACGGAATAGACCGCTACGCCACCCAGCCACCCAAATCAGGGAGAATTTAACAGGACAAACAGCCAATAAGACTTGGACGCACGATTTGCTTTAGACAGGTGCTTCTGTTAAATCAGCCAATCATATTTCCCTTAGTAATCCCCATAAACCCGGCGCTGGTCAGCTTCAACTGAGATCTGAGGGATGTCCATCATGTCACATCGCTCTTCAAAAGATTAGCATAGCTAAGAGTAACACGCAGCTTGCAACATGCTAAGCAGAGCTGGCCAAATGTGTCATTTCTCTTTGTCAGTTAGAAGGCAAATGTTATCATGGTCTTCAACAGGACAAGGGCAACCAGGAGAAGTTGTTGAATTTCCAGAAGAGGAAAAGGACGTTGAGTTTGCTAAATGAGAAACATTGAAAAAAAAAAAAAAACATGCAAGATGCTGAGAAGTTGCCGTGTCACATTCCACAAACCCAGAATTAAACTTCTATGTATCGTCAAACAAGGAGAAGCAGACTGACTCCGTAGCTGCAAGCTATCCAGTGATGGATGCAGGATGGATACCTGTCAAATCCTTCCTCCGAACGTGTTTGTGTGCTGTCAATGTTTCATCATCAGATAATCAACACAGATGTATTTATTTATTTATTTATTTATAGCCCGCGAGAAAAATGACTTTTACTGGGCTACTTATGTAAACCGACAAGGGGTTTACAAAGTGGAAAAAACAGAGTAACATACAGATAAAATAAAATTGCTGTCACATATATTGAACCAACATGCGCTCATTAGATTCCTATTTTTTTTTAGGTTTCATTGATGTTCAGGAACAGGAACGTGGAATCAGGAAGACTTACGAAATTCCGTTTGCCGACAAACACATATCCAAAAATTACAATAAGCAATTACAATAAACACACATATCCAATTTAACAAACATACCCAAACTAAACAAAAAAATCACTGTCCAAGGGAACGAACGCCAGCCATGATGACTGTTGGAACCGCCGGTCTGCATGGGCTAGCAGTTAGCTTAGCCTGCCCCTCTTCAGAGTACTGTCAGCTCTCCCATCCAATCCATCGCCAGCTCTCCCAGCCAGACACCCTCGACACACCTCCCCGTACTCCACACGACGACATCAAAAACACCACAGTCAACGCCAGGTGAGGCCGCCGCCAGACCGCCCTCGGTGTTATCGGAACCACCGGTCTGCATGGGCTAGCAGTTAGCTTAGCCTGCCCCTCTCCCACGTCCTGTCAGACTGCCCTCGGCGTTGCCTCCTTGGGCGCAGCTCCAGGTAAGGCCGTGGTCCCTGGGCCCACAGGATGCAGCAGACCAAGCTCTCCCAGCCAATCCAGCGCCAGCTCTCCCAGCCATCAAATGAAGACACAAACCTAGACGCAGACGTGGACAAAGACGCTGCATGGACGGTGCTGGGTGAGGCCGCCGCAAATGTGAATTCGAGCCGCCATCTTCCCACACCGGAAGCAGACGGATGTTATTGAAACTACAAGCGGATATTACTGCAGATATTAATATCACAGATATTACCGCAACAAAGAGTTTGGAAAATCACATAATATCCACTCAGAGTGAAGAAAAATATCATCAGAGCCTTTTGTTGCCGTTCCCTGTCACATATTAAGCTTGTAAACTAAGACAAATATGCAAAATATTAGCCGTCTGCATAGGTATAAGGTTAATCAATTACAAATATAGGTTTAATCAAACTAGCAAAAGACAGAAAGTAGAAGTGGGAGAGAGTGGGACTGGTGGAGCAGCCAAGCTTCTGTGTTTCATTCCTTTGTACAAAAGATGCAATCAAGTGCTTGCACAGCTGCAGTATATATGTAGCATAGCCAAGGTGATAACCGAGGCCCATAACAACACTTTTTTTTCTCTTCCATTTCCAATCACACTCTCCTGTACTTGGACAGATACAAATCTGATTCCAAAAACAATATAGTAATTGGTAAAGGCCTTGAACCGCTGTGTCTATTGAGCAATAAGTTGACGAGATAGACTAGCAACCAGACTAACCAGTTACTCACCAGCCATACTTCAATCTGTGAACAATAAATGGTAGGGACAGTGCTCAACAAATAAGGAGGAAATAATCCAGTTATTCAAGTAAATTCTTTATGAGGCAGTACAAATGCCATAAGCACTCATCAGCTGTCAATAAAGCTACACGGGATACAACAATAGTCCAGACAGGGTCTGCCATTCCTGCCAAATATTTCGATTTAATGGCGCATGCACAGGGAATCCATCAAGTCTGTCATAAAATAGGAGGAGGAGGAGGAGGAGGAAGAAGAAAAAGAAGAAGACGAAGAAACTTCCATGTTGAATGTGGATGAGCAAGTGATAGGCGCAAGAATAAGAAGCTAAACATCTAATATTTAATTAGATCTAATCAAATGTTTGCTATAGCTTGATATGCTGTTTAATACTAGCATGTCAGAAGACCGTGGTGATCAGTCTTCTTTCTCAAAAATGTGCTAGCTACCACTGGGTTCATTTCTCAGTGTGCTCCTACTGCTATATTACACAGGTAAGTGAAGTATGCCAGTGTAACACCAAAATCTGCCACACAAAATCCATCCATTCATCCATCCATTATCCAAACCGCTTATCCGAATTCCTGTCGTGAGGTTGCTGGAGCATATCCCAGCAGCCACTGGGCGGCAGGCGGGGAGACACCCTGGACAGGCCACCAGACCATGACAGGGCCGACACACACACACACACACACACACACACACACACACACACACACACACACACACACACACACACACACACACACACACACACACACACACACACACACACACACCTAGGGACAATGTAGTACGGCCGATTCACCTGACCTACATGTCTTTGGACTATGAGAGGAAATCGGAGCACCCGGAGAAAACCCACGCAGACACGGTGGGAACATGCAAACCTCACACAGACGACGACCTGGGATGACCCCTAAGGTTGGACAACCCCGCCGTTCGAACCCAGGACCTTCTGTGAGGCGATCGCCATAACCACCTCACTGCCGTGCCGCCCGCCACCCCAAAACACCACTGAAAATTGTGACCTGTTTGTGCATGCTTCCAGCATGTTCAACATCACCTTCATTTCAAATTGAGCTCTGGGAGTTGCACTGTGAAAATGCAACATTCAGACTACCAGATGTCACCAAATCCACCAGAACTGAGGCATTTTTCCAACATTCATCAGGTCAACTCTTCACCCTGATAGCTTACACATCTCATTTGGTTGTTTAAATGGTATTTCTAGGTGACTTAGACTGTTAGGGAAGCTACAACACAATGCAAGAGGGATGATGAAGAGAAAAGAAAACAGTTTTGAGGGATGGGGCAGGGGCTAGCTGGCTTAGACAGAGTACCGGCACTGGCACATAAAGCTGGCAGTGACAGGTAAGAATCTCTTACCTTTTCTCTCTTGCCATGGGCACTCCATGACAGTTCTCAAGAAGAGTAAAGACTGCGAGCTCCATGGCTAAAGTCATAGCACTTTGTCAAAGTGATCAACGATCTACACCAGTGTACACCAGAGAAGCATTCAAACAGTACGACATATACAGAAAGTTGTAATTGATACAACTGACCTACTCACAAAGCGCAATAATAAAAACATAAAAATGTGCTACAAAGCTCCTGGAAAAGGGTAGATTATTTTTTCTTCCTTTTTTTCCATAAACCAAAAAAATATGTTTTTTATTCTTGGGCACAGTTGAAGTGATGAATTGTTGAGCAGGATGAACCAGCTCGACCCATGAAAGCAGAATCAAGTAATGTCATATAATCTGTGTTTTCAGCATAGCATACAATTGACAAAACAAAACAAAGTGTTAACACAGTTTTGGTGAGTTTAGACATATAGTGTTAACAAGCAAATCTCAATCCTTAATAACCATCTCACCCAACACTTGCTCAGGGGCTATTTTATTGGAATGATCACATTAAGCTTCCTGTAATCTCTGCATTAGATGGAGGCTACTTAACAAGCTGCCTTAAGCTCTTCAGAAGGCTTTCTGTCAACCGGTGGAAGCCTGCAGCCTGCACAGACTGACACACTGACTGACAGAACAGGACACGAGGAAGCACCATAAGCAGTCTAAAGCTCATTGGGGGAGATTTACAATCTGGCATGTGACTGGATGGAAAATAGCAAATGTGCCAATAGCTTGTTAGCTCCTGGCATGTGAACACTGTTAGCACAGCGTGTTTATATGTCGGGTATTTAGTCTGCATATGTCATTCTATTTGTACCAATAGAGCTCATTAGCGATGACTGGTAACACCTTGACAGCATAATCAGTAGGCGAGACATGGCAGGTGAGCGGATAGACAGACAAAGAAAGAAAGAAAGAAAACGAAAGAAAGAAAAATAGAAGAAAGAGAGAACGAAAAAATGAAAGAGGGGATGAAAGAAAGACTGAATGAAAGAAATAATGAAAGAAAGAAAGAAAAAGAATGAAAGAAAGAAAGAAAGAAAGCTAAATAATGAAAAAAGAATGAAAGAAAGAAATAAAGAGAGAAAAGTGAATGAATGAATGAATGAATGAATGAATGAATGCTGATTCATTTAGAACATGTAAATAAGCAGGACATAGCATTGACATCAGCCATTACCAATAATCAGGAGTGATCAACAAATCCACACATCAAACTCAGCCGACAGATCTCCGCATGCATCAGATTATGTGTTGCATGTCGGAAAAGGAGTAGGAGGAAATGTACACTTGTTTCTTTTCTACCCTTTCTCACCTACTCGTGAGTTAATTCAGCTACTAAACCTTTCACTCTTAAGTTACTATGCAATACAAACTCAATTCCCACTGTACTGTACAGTTCACAGTCAATGCAAGTTGTGCTGCACAACACAAACTCACCTACTGTGAACAATAAGAGACAAAAAAAAGAAAAAATAACACGTCAAAACACCAGAAAAAGAGAAAAACTCGTGCTAACATCATGTACCAAGAATAAACAGATCTCCATAAATAAATAAATAAAGAAAGAAATAAAGAAATAAAGAAAGAAAGAAAGAAAGAAAGAAAGAAAGAAAGAAAGAAAGAAAGAAAGAAAGAAAGAAAGAAAGAAAGAAAGAAAGAAAGAGCAACTGAGAAGACGAATTAATACAATGAATTTTTGGCCCAACAGCATTAGTACCACTCTCACCTTCCCTCACACAACCTCTACACAAAGGTCCAGTGTGCAGCCCGAAAACACTGGTGCTTCAAATCCCACCAATAGAAACTGCTAGAAAACTTGCCCTGCCTTTATCTTCAACGGACCAAGTCAAATAAATTACACTGAATACAAGGCAGGTGTTAGATTTTTCACTTCTTCAATGCATACTTCTTTTTTTTTCTCCAAAAGTAAACATATAGTAAATTATCTCCTTGGTGTTTGCCATGGTAAGTATATTGAGAACATGCTGAAAATATCAACAATCACAGATGAAATAAAAAAATAATAATAATCAAGGCAGTCCCCAGAAGTGCTATATTTGAAGCAAACATCTGTTTGTGATTTTTTTTGTAATCCTATCAGAAAAAAGACAGATGTGTTCTGAGCACATCAGCACCAAGAGAGAGAGAGAGAGAGAGGGAGAGAGAGAGAGAGAGAGAGAGAGAGAGAGAGAGCAGACTGAAAAAAAACTGTCTGAACACAAACTCGTGCCAACACACACACACACACACACACACACACACACACACACACACACACACACACACACACACATCATACTGTATACGTGCACGACACAAACCAGCACACAGATTACATCATTCTCTCCTCATTCCCCTGCTCTCCAATCCCCTCCAACCCCTGGTGAGTTCCTCCATTCTGGAAAGTGGGGGTGGGGGTGGGGGTCTTCTGTATTTGATGTTTAATCTACAGATTAAGGCGTTGGCCTGTTGTACTTGACAGCATGCGTGAGGCTGCACATATTTCCGGGAGTGCAAAGAATAAAATGGCGAGTCATGGAAGATGGAGGCAGAGAGGCTGGAGGTGAGAGATAGACGGCCCATAAGAAGAAGGCACGGGAGTCCGGGTGGTGTAGCGGTCTATTCCGTTGCCCACCAATACGGAGATCCCCAGATTGAATCCCCGTGTTACCTCCCGCTTCTTTGGGCATCCCTACAGACACAATTGGCCGTGTCTGCGGGTGGGAAGCCGGATGTGGGTATGTGTCCTGGTCGCTGCACTAGCGCCTCCTCTGGTCGATCGAGGCGCCTGTTCGGTGGGGGGGGGGGTCCTCCCACGCACTACGTCCCCCTGGTGAAACGCATCACTGTCAAGTGAAAAGATGCGGCTGGCGACTCCACATGTATTGGAGGAGACATGTGATAGTCTGCAGCCCTCCCCCGGATCAGCAGAGGGAGTGGAGCAGCAACCGGGACGGCTCGGAAGAGTGGGGTAATTGGCCAAGTACTACTGGAAAAAAAAAAGACGGGTGACAAATTAAAGGAAAAACCAACATAATGTGTCTCAGTAAGGTGTTGGTCCATCTCGAGCCTCCAGAGCAGCTTCGATGCTCCTAGTCATAGCTTCTACAAGTCTCTGAACTCTACAGGGGGGATGGAGCACCACTCTTCCAGAAGATATTCCCCCATTTTGGTGTTTTGATGACGGTGGTGGAGAGCCTTTCTAACACGTTGGTCCAAAATCTCCCATAAGTGTTCAGATGGGTTGAGATCTGGTGACTGTGAAGGACGTAGCATATGATTTACATAACTTTCATACTCATCAAACCATTCAGTGACCCCCCCCCCCCGCACTCATGCCCTGTGGATGGGGGCATTGTCATCCTGGAAGAGGCCACCCCCATCAGGATAGAGATAGAGTTGATCACTCAGAATAACTTCCGTATTGATTTGCACTCACCCTTTCCCTCTAAGGGCTAAAGTGGACCCAAACCATGCCAGGAAAATGCCCCCCCCCCCCACACACACAGTATAACAGAGCCCCGAGACCCCCTCACTGCTGGGGTCGAGCATCCAGGTTTATCCTTTCATTTGAGAGAGAGAGAGAGAGAGAGAGAGAGAGAGAGAGAGAGAGAGAGAGAGAGAGAGAGAGAGAGAGAGAGAGAGGAGAGAGTTCCAGAAAATGTGGCAAGAAAAAAAAAAGAAGATCTATGATGGGTGGAAGAAAAGGGACAGGAGAATTCAAAAGAGGACGGCAGATCTACAGACAAACCCAGGGACATAAACTGATTCGAGGTAGGAGGTTGTTGCTGAGGTTCCTATTTCTTCCCCCTTGCTGGTGCAGGCAGGCAGGGGTAGGACTAATGAATACAATGAGTAATGGTGCAGCAGCTCCTCAAACCACCTCCTTCCCTTCCCTTGCTCGAGCTCCACACATACTTCTGGCTAATGGTGCTCATATCCCAAAGGTCATGAATGACACTCGTGATAACGCTGTGAGCAGACAGGTCATGCTCTCTGTCACCGCCGCGCTTATCCGTCTCCTCGTGCCCGTTAAAACACCCCAAGGACGCCCACACACACACAAACATAAACACACACACACATGCATGCAGTCACGGCGGCACATACATCTTGCTCACTGGCAGGTACGTATGACCGTGTGCAAACACACACGTTGAATACAAATACACAAAGTCACCAGTCCCTGGCAAATTTGATAACCGCGTCACATAAGGGCCGTGGTGACCTTGCCGACGCGTGCGAGGACGATCTCATACTGAGGCAAGTCATGCTTCTGACCGCGTACTTCTTTCTGACATTTCAAGATGTGCACGTCACCGGCTGATTGGTGGAACAGACCTTTCTTCAATGAGACCCAAATTTATGTGACATTTCTGCTGAGGCACCCTCCTCCGCCACTGAGGCAAACCTCCTCAGCCACTCGAGAGAGGAGGGTGGGGTAAAGAAGTGAGCGGAGTGAAGATATATAAAGAAGATGTAGAATAAACGCAGCATATATTCAGGTGGGTTGATGTACACATAAGAACGTGTGAACGAAGCAGTGCTCAAAAGCAAATACTTCGGGGCATCCGGGTGGCGTAGCGGTCTATTCCGTTGCCTACCAACACGGGGATCGCCGGTTCGAATCCCTGTGTTACCTTCGGTTTGGTCGGGTGTCCCTACAAACACAATTGGCCGTGTCTGCGGGTGGGAAGCCGGATGTGGGTATGTGTCCTGGTCGCTGCACTAGCGCCTCCTCTGGTTGGTCAGGGTGCCTGTTCGGTGGGGAGGGGGAACTGGGGGAATAGAGTGATCCTCCCACGTGCTACATCCCCCTGGTGAAACTCCTCACTGTCAGGTGAAAAGAAGTGGCTGGCGACTCCACATGTATCGCAGGAGGCATGTGGTAGTCTGCAGCCCTCCCCGGATCAGCAGAGGGGGTGGAGCAGCGACCAGGACGGCTCGGAAAAGTGGGGTAATTGGCCGGATACATCCATCCATCCATCCATCCATCCATCCATCCATCCATCCATCCAACCATTATACAAACCGGTTATCCTGCTCTCAGGGTCGTGGAGATGCCGGAGTCTATCCCAGCATTCATTGGGCGGCAGACGGGGAGACACCCTGGACAGGCTGCCAAGCCATCACAGAAGTGACACAGACACACACACATTCACACTGAGGGATAATTTAGTACGGCTTATTCTCCTGACCTACATGTAATTGGACTGCGGGAGGAAACCCACGCAGCCACGGGCAGAACATGCAAACTCCACACAGAGGACGACCCCCAAGGTTGGATGACCCTGGGGCTCGAACCAAGGACCTTCTTGCTGTGAGGCGACTGCGCTAACCACTGCACTGCACCACCGCGCTGCTAGCTGAATACAATTGTGGAGAAAAACGGAGGACCCCCCCCCCCACCAAAAAAATGAAAAATAAATAAATGCTGCATATATTCAGGTAGGTTGATGAACACAAACATTTGGGGAAAACGTGAATCACCAGTGAGTGCTGATAAACTGATGGATTATGTTTACTGGTTTACATAACATTGACAGATAAGCCCCGAGTGCAGGAACATCCATCTTGGAGACCCCCCTCCCCCCCCCCACCTCTCTTTTTATTTTCCTCAAACCAATAAACTAACAAGAGGATAAAATATTGAAGGGGCTTTGAGGCTGAAAGAAATATTGGAAACTATATACAGTACGCCGTGGAACACTCAAAAGGCACTCCGGGCCTCTAAATGGCTGGTGCAGCGTGCACACAGTCCAACATTCAATCCCAAACTTTTACATTTCAGTTCTTAACAGGATTTAATATTTGAGCGTGATTGCAGTACTTCTGATAAAAGCACTATTTGATAATGCAGCCCCACGCCGCACTCTGATATGTCTGCGCCCATTCATTATTTATACAAGTCATTTTTAGTTCCTTCCTTTTAGCAGATAAAATAGTAATAATAGAAGACATTACTTTAAGCCCCCAGCCTGTATTCAAAGGGAATTTGAAATCTTTCTTTCCTGAAACAGGTAGAAAACAGGCCCCAAGGATTACTTCAACTGAGCAAGGGGCTGTGTGTATACATATTTTAGTATGCGAGTTATTCTGCATGTCCATGAGCCTACGTGCACATGTGCATCCATTTATTGCAGTCGTGTGTATGCAACATGCTGGTCTGACTAGTTATTGAGGTTGTTTGGTACAGTATAGTGTACATTTCTGTATGTTGTATAAAAGTTGTGCAGTGTGCGTGTATGTGTGTGTGTTTGAGTGTTTAATCATAAGACTGAGGACACTTTGGCCATCCTCATTCCTATGTGAAGGTTAAGACTTGGGTTGAAGCTGAAGAGTTGAGTCAGGATCAGGTTCAGGCTGGGAATGAATGTTGTCATTGTGGGTCTTTGCAAGTATAGAAACACTGTGTGTGTGTGTGTGTGTGTGTGTGTGTGTGTTGGGGACAGCAAAGTAATGGCAGCTTATTTCACTCTTGGGGTCTCAGAGAGTATCTCACACTAGCCAGTATCTGTCCTGCCTCTGCAGCATGACACAGTCTCCGTAGTCCCAGTTTAGAAATGTAACCTGTTTATATGCACTGCATTCTATTCTTTTCTTTTCTCTTTCCTCCTCTTCCTCTTCTCTTATTTCTTTCATGTCGCTCGTCTTCTCACTTTTCTTCTCTTCCTTTTTTTGTATTTTCTTCTCTTTTCATTGTCTTTACATACCTTCTAGTTTTTCCTTTTCTTTTCTTCTCTTTTCTTTGCTGTTATCTTTTCTCTTTTCCTTCCCTACTCATCATTAGTGTTACTATGATTGACAGGTATACCAATTGTATTGGTCAAATAGGTATTCCACACGTATGCCTTTTTTCTTTTTTTTTTCTGGGAACCCACTTTTTTTTTTCTTAAATTTATTTCTAGTTTTTCCCCTTATCCCACCCGATTAGCCCAATGGCCAATGGTCGAATAACTCCCCTGGCTCACGTTTCCACAGGATGGAGATAGTCGTAACACCAGCTTCCTTCAAACTCGTGTCGGCTGCTCTCGCTATTTTACACACTGAAGCCTCCCATAGATTACATCACCTTCAGGCTGCGAAGGAGACGTGGGGAGAATGCTTTCGGTTGCTTGGCTGCAGGCGCCCGGATGGGCCAGAGGGGTCGCTGGAGAATGACGAGTCCCCGAACACTACACCGATCTACACCCACTAATCCCTCGGGTCAGGCCAGCCTAATGAATGCCTTACCCCGTGGACGCTCTGGCTGTGACCGGTTACGGCGAGTCTGGGATACGAACCTCCCACTCACATAACGAGGGGAACTCACTTTTTAAAAATGACAAACCATTGTGACTCAAATCACATCAGACCTTATCTATAAATTGTGAGAAGAGCGAATTTGTGCATAAATGAATGTTTCTAACCAATTTTACTTCCATTTTTGTTTGCGTCATCATATATTATCTAGTATATAGGTAAACCAGCCATATACACTCGCTGGCCACTTTATTAGGTACACCTTGCTAGTACCGGGTTGGACCCCCTTTTGCCTTCTGAACTGCCTTAATCCTTCGTGGCATAGATTCAACAAGGTACTGGAAACATTCCTCAGAGAGTTTGGTCCATATTGACATGATAGCATCACGCAGTTGCTGCAGATTTGTCGGCTGCACATCCATGATGCGAATCTCCCGGTCCACCACATCCCAAAGGTGCTCTATTGGATTGAAATCTGGCGACTGTGGAGGCCATTTGAGTACAGTGAACTCATTGTCATGTTCAAGAAACCAGTCTGAGATGATTCGAGCTTTATGACATGGCACGTTATCCTGCTGGAATTAGCCATCAGAAGATGGGAACACTGTGGTCATAAAGGGATGGACATGGTCAGCAACAATACTCAAAACGGCTGTGGCGTTGACATGATGCTCAATTGGTACTAAGGGGCCCAAAGTGTGCCAAGAAAATATCCCCCACACCATTACACCACCACCACCAGCCTGAACCGTTGATACAAGGCAGGATGGATCCATGCTTTCATGTTGTTGACGCCAAATTCTGACCCTACCATCCGAATGTCGCAGCAGAAATCGAGACTCATCAGACCAGGCAACGTTTTTCCAATCTTCTATTGTCCAATTTTGGTGAGCCTGTGCGAATTGTAGCCTCAGTTTCCTGTTCTTAGTTGACAGGAGTGGCACCCGGTGTGGTCTTCTGCTGCTGTAGCCCATCTGCCTCAAGGTTCGACGTGTTGTGCGTTCAGAGATGCTCTTCTGCATACCTCAGTTGTAATGAGTGGTTATTTGAGTTACTGTTGCCTTTCTATCAGCTCGAACCAGTCTAGCCATTCTCCTCTGACCTCTGGCATCAACAAGGCATTTTCGCCCACAGAACTGCCGCTCACTGGATATTTTCTCCTTTTCGGACCATTCTCTGTAAACCCTAGAGATGGTTGTGCGTGAAAATCCCAGTAGATCAGCAGTTTCTGAAATACTCAGACCAGCCCGTCTGGCACCAACAACCATGCCACGTTCAAAGTCACTTAAATCACATTTCTTCCCAATTCTGATGCTCGGTTTGAACTGCAGCAGATCGTCTTGACCATGTCTACATGCCTAAATGCATTGAGTTGCTGCCATGTGATTGGCTGATTAGAAATTTGCGTTAACGAGCAGTTGGACAGGTGTGCCTAATAAAGTGGCCGGTGAGTGTATATATATATCAGAACGATACAAACATTCAGTACTATCAGAAGGATGCTTCTTGTCGAAAGTTTTATGACATGCTCCTGCCAACTATCAGAACGAGGCTTGTGTTTAAGTGCAGCTTTGTTCTTAAACAGTGAACCAATCAATGTGATCAGTCACCAGTCAGTTGGTTAACCACATCAGGTCTATTCCACGGCAAATCTCATTAGGCCCATTATGTGCTGTTTACTTATCCTGAACGTTTTCTTTTTGGGCGTACTCAAGTATCTAACTGTGCATATTAATTATGCATATTAATTTTACTAACATGTTGCTAATGTGATAAGGGGGCCTGCTTGCTTTTTAATGCAGGTAGCCCCCGGGTTATAAATGAGTTCTATTTTTGAGTCTATTCTTATGTTGAATTTGTATGTAAGTCAGGACAGTAACATACAGTTCATATCTAGTGTCAATTAGTCAAATGTTTGTTTTAGTGTATAGTATATTGTTTACCTAAACCATCATACATATAATAATGGAGTAATAATAATACATGTAACTACAGTACAGTATTTATAAATGAGAGATAATGTGTATAGGTATAAAAAAACTGCAAAGACATTATTCTTATATTTGTGCCCTGTGATGGCCTGGCGGCCTGTCCCGGGTGTCTCCCCACCGGCTGCCCAATGACTGCTGGGATAGGTTCCAGCATCCCTGCTACCCTGAGAGCAGGATAAGCAGTCTGGATAATGGATGGATGGATTTCTTATATTTCAAACTGCAACTGTCCCGGGAGTGGGTCGTGACCGGCGGAGGCCGGCCGTTTGATGCCAGAAACGAGAGCCCGCTTGAGGCTCGCCTCCCCGCCTCACAGGGTAAATGAAAAAACGATAAGAGCATTTCACCTCTCTCTGAACACTTTATTATTTCCACTTTCGTTTCAGTCGTGATCGTTTTCCTTTTCTTCGATGCATCACCATCACTTGCATCAGATTTACGCTTCAAAACACAACACACACAACGATGTTCGGTGTTCTCCCTCAGGCCAACGGCCTGCCTAAAACGTGCAGTGTTTCGAGCGTCACGCGAAGTAGTCCGTCTGTTCGTTAGTACGAGCCATTGTACGTAGATCGATTTTTAAAAAAACATGCCTCACAGAAGTCGGTTCATAAGTGCGGTTGTTCGTAAGTAGGGCGTTCGTAACCCGGGGACTACCTGTACTGCATTCCAGTCCGGTGTACAAGAGGACAGCACAACACATATATCAAGTGCAATGTTCATTGTTCCGTTTCTGTGTTCTGTGTTATGGCTGGTTTCTGTCATTCTGTGTTATTGTGGTAGAAATACCAACGAGCGCCCTCACATGGATTAAACTTGCACTGCAGATTTAGATCTTAAGTATGGAAGACATTCTGCAAATTTTGTTTGGCGACCTGTCGCAGGAGATTTTATTTTGCAACCCAAATTAAATGTCTTGAGACCAGTGGCGGCTGGTGCTAGCAATTTTTTTTGGGGGGGGGGCAATTTACCTTGGCGCAGCACACCTGACAACTGCTTTAATGTCCACACCACCATTATTAAGAAGGACAATATTGCCTAAAGGAAATCTATAGGCCACATTGTCCTTCTTAATAACTCTAATAACTCTGTGACTGTGTGGGCATTAAAGCAGCTGTCAGGTGTGCTGCGCCAAGGTAAATTGCCCCCCCCCCCAAAAAAAAATCGTTAGCATCAGCCGCCACTACCTAGGACCCAAAATCTTGAGACCGTCTCTGGGAATGACTGCATTATGAGACTTTATAGCACACTTGGTTGTCACAGCAAGTTGAATCTTCTGGACACAACCTTTACTGAGAGAAAGGTTTCATCACTCATCTAAGTGACCTCTTCAGTCTCAACTAACTGCAGGTATCCCCACCCTTATAACCAGCACAGTTGCATAGCAACCGAAACCAATCGATCGGTTTCAAATGCAAATTGCCGTGACCATTAATTAGAGTTACAATGGCCATGTGTACTATTCACAGAGGACTGGGGGATAGTTGCAATCACAGCATTGCAAGATGGTGACAGATGTACTTTTAGCTACTCTTAGCAACCCCCGAATCGATTCAGGGATGGTCGTTCCCTCTCCACATGGATGGCCTCTTTGACTCCCCATTCAAATCAGCATTCCTTCCTATCAAGGATGTGCACATCCTCATCCTTGAAAGAGTGGCCGCTGGCCTGTAGATGGGTGTAGACTGCGGAGTCCTGGCCTGACGCGTTAGCTCTCCTGTGCTGTGAATATTATTGGTTTCCGGTCGTTATGCAACTGTATTGTTTATAAGGGTGTGGATACCTGCGGCCAGTTGAGACTGAAGAGGCCACTTGAATGAGTGATGACACATTTCTCTCAATAAATCCTGTCTCCAGATGAACCGATTCAACGTTCTGAGCATGCATCAACACACACTTGGCTGTGCTACGATTTGCAACGCTAACTAGGGGTAACCAGAGAGCTTGTAAGAAAGCCCTGTACCTTTCATTTATTCATTTTACTTGTATCTGCACTCTATTAAAAAAAAATCAAAATCAAAGACACAACAGCAAAATCTGTAGACATTCATGCATGCCTGGTGGTGTGTATACATAATTCGCAACACTAAATTCAAGATCCTCATGTTTTATTCTATTTTACGGACATCCCAATCGGTATTATAAATGGATGTTTAAATATATTATACATTTTCTCTTGCCACTCTCTCCATATATGTATTGGTATATAGAGGGAATCAAACATTTTTCGTCAGAGGCCTGGTGAGTATATTCCTGTTTGAGTCGTGCCCTTCTGAGAGATGGACGAGGCAGGGTTACTACTTGTTCATATGTACAGCTGAGTAATACATTAATAATAGGAACAGAAGGAGCTAACCAGATTTGGTGCTTCAGGATATATAGATTACTGTTGGAAACAGCGATGTGGTCAGGCATTAGAAACAAACTCCTCATTTTAAAAGCCGTGGTGTGTGAGAATGTATTCTGAAGATGCTTGCTGGGTGAGCAGTTCTGAACAGATTAATAGTCTATTATTTTATACATCAGGGAAGATATTCTGCTGTAACACCCGAGAAACGCAGATGGGACCTGACGGCTTGTTTGGTTATTTATTTCTTTTTTTCAGATAATCAGGAATAAGAAGCAAGCTCAACTGGGCAACCGAGAACGTAATTTTGTCACTTCTATTACATGAAAGCATTGAGATGCATGAGCACATGCGTGCGCGCACGCGCGCGCACACACACACACACACACACACACACACACACACAGACACACACGCACACACACACACAAAACTCTAAATTAATGATACATCTACCAGACTATCAGACAGAGAGATGGTTTCGGTAGAAAGACAGACAGACAGGCAAACAGTCAGACAGAGAGACAGACAGACACACACACACACACACAAAAAACTCTAAATTAATGATACATCTACCAGACTATCAGATAGAGAGATGGTTTCGGTAGAAAGACAGACAGACAGGCAAACAGTCAGACAGAGAGACAGACAGACAGGCAGGCAGAAAGACAGGTAGACAGACAGGCAGGCAGACAGGTAGACCGACAGGCAGACAGTCAGACAGGCAGGCAGGCAGACAGGTAGACCGACAGGCAGACAGACATACAAACAGACAGGCAGGCAGACAGGAAGACAGACGGACAGACAAACAGACAGACAGAGAGGCAGAGCAGACAGACAGACAGTGACAGACAGGCAGACAGACACATAAATATATGCAGAAAGGCTGCAGGGCTGCGCTGAACTCATGAGCAGGGATGTGATGTAGGGATTTTATAACAGAATATGCCAAACCCACAAAACATTTCTCTAATAGTCATCACAAGCTGATGCTGCAATTCTGCTGATAGACAGCTAAATACAGAGCTTTGGTCTCCTTATGTCACTATTATTTAAGAGAACTACATTAGCCCTGAGGCTTTCTGGTCTGGCATTTTAGAGTGAATAGAGAATGGTACAGATTGCTCTTGTCGAAGCCCATTATTGCAGGGAAGGTTTGTGGAAAACATCAAATAAACAACGGAGAATTTGAAACTCTGAATTAATACAGGGCATTGCTGTATTGACTGTTCACCTTGTCTCTCCATTTGCCTTCATCTCTCCCTGTCTCTCCCTGTCTGTCCACCTCTCACTCTGTAACTTTCATGAGTCCGTCTCCTTTGTTTTCCTCTAGTGAGTCCGTTATCTGTTCTCCTTCCTCCCACTTCTTCCTTCCTCTCAGTCGCTCTCATCCGTGAGCTCCAGTCCCTGAAGCAGTGCTCTGTCAGAACGTGCTCGCGGTGCTCAAGCACATGGCTTGTTCTTTATTTAAGTTGAACGGGGAGCCAACCACAGAGCCAGTCACCCAACTAGTCAACCAACCAGCCATCCCCTCATCTGACCTGTTTGATACTGATCCTAATGAGGCCGAGGTGTTGTCGCAATCACCTCCAAACAGCAGCCACAATCAATTACAGTTATCTGATCTCTGGGAATGATATTGTGTATGCATCGAAGTTGCGATAGTGAGACACACCTGTTCGCACCCGTGCACAGAAGAAGCAAATACAAAAAGAGAACAGTGCAAATATGGTTTAACACACCCCTTCACTGTAAAAAAATGTCTGTAGATTTTACGGTGAAAAACTGTCAAACCATGACAGTAAAAGACCGTGACCTATAAATATATATATCAGTCAAAACAATAATTTTTACATCTCTTTTCTGGCAAAAAATCATTATGCCATCGTTAATTATGTTTGCATTGTTTTTATAACAGAAATATACCGTAATATCTATAACAGCCAACACTGTAATTTTTGCATGTGTTTTTTGTTAAAAATATTTTTTTTCACTATTAAATGTACTAACCATTGTGCTGATAGCAAAAAATGCCATAATATACACATATATATACATATACATATATATATATACACACACACATATATATATATACCCATAATACATATATATATATACACATACATACATACACACACACACACACACACACACTTATATATATATATATATATATATATATATATATATATGAAACAGCCAACACTATAATTTTTTGCATTTATTGTTTGTAAAAATACATTTTGTCACGGTTAAAGGTACTAACCATTGTGGTGATGACTAAAATGTACCATAACCTAGGTAACAGCCAACACTGTAATTTTTGCATTAATTTTTTTTTTTAAAAACACACTTTGTAATGGTTAAATGTACTAACCATTGTGCTGATAATGGGGCTAACCGGTCAACTAAAGGGGTTGGACCCTTTAATTAAGTGGTTAGTGCGGTCACTCATGGTTTGGGCTATTCGGGTCCGATTCCCGGCTACGACGGCAGTTCCTGGCTGCCCCCTGAATTTAGTACACTAATAATAAAGCGTAGTAATAGTAGAGAAAGTTCTACCGTATTTGTCACGGTAAAGTTCTGACAACCACAGCTGCCAGTTTTTTACCGTAAAAACAAGTTTTTTTTAGTGTAGCCACAAATCACTTTCATGCCCACAAACATTACATTACATTATATTACAGTCATTTACCGGATGCTTTTATCTAAAGTGACTTACAATAAGGTCATAAGTGCATATCACGATATTCATATCACAATCATGATACATATTGCGATAATGATACATATCACAATATATGACATTCATATCATGATAACGATACATACCATGATATAGGTCAATCATATCACAATAACGATATAATATCACAATATAGGACATTCATATCACGATAACAATACACATTGTGATATAGGCCATCAATATCATGATAACGATGCATACCGTGGTATAGGACATTCATATTGTCATAACGATACATATCACGATATAGGAAATCCATATCATGATAACGATACGTACCGCGATACAAGTCATTCATATCACGATAATGTTGCAGATATAGGTCATCCTTATCACGATAACAAACGCATACAAACACACACACACACACACACACACACACACACAGGAAAACACTTAACTTCATGATTCATACCAATGTGACTGTGAATAAGATTTGCAGACTGCTAGAAAAACATTAAATTGCGGACATGTATTTGTTTGCATCTGTGGGAAAATATATACACAAGCTGTTTCCTTTTGAAATTTTTTTTTCAGTTTTAACATCTTAACATTAGCTCAAATGCTAGAGAGCTATTTCTTTGAATTAGATTGAACAAAATTATTAAGAAATTATCTGCTTAATCACAAAAAAAGATTTTGAAAAATCTTATTATTTTTCTTGATTTTGAAACCCTTCATAAAATATAGAAGAAAGATGCCAGTTTGCTTGTATTACCAAAAGTAGAGGGCATGCACTCCACAAATCCGCATGATCTGCATACACAAATTTTCCATTTAATCCCTGAGTACACTGTGAACTTCTTCCAAAACAAAGTTTGGCGTGCTTCAAACAAATATGTAGCCACAACCCACACATTTGCATATTTAATGGAGTGAAGGTATTGAAGTGTTTCAAAATGTTACAATGTACAAAGCTTTTAATCACAATTAAGTGTTGCCCTGCCTCTACCAAAAGACTGCTAAACTGTAGCACAATTATAAACAAATATTTATTTCCTGCAAAACTGCGTGCACACACACGCACGCACGCACACGCACACATACACACACAAACCACACTACCAGTGAAACACACCTCAGCCATATTTCCCAGCATAGATCAAATGTTTCTGTGTCAGAGTGTTTGTTCACCTCCCTGTTTCTCATTCCCCGTGGGCATATTTGCCCCGCATCAAGTCAGAATAAAACAACCTTGTTTACTTGAGCAAGGCAAGGTAACTGCCAGATGTTTGATCAAATAACACCAAAAAAAAAAAAACCTCACCTAAATGAACTCCGAATATCTTCTTTTTTTCATCATTGCAAGTAATCAGATCTTGCCTTGTTAGTGTTAAAACTATATTGACTATCCTATTGCTCAAAACCAAGAAATGTTCACTACCGCTACTGAAAACAGTGCCAGTGAGTTTGATAGGTGGGTCAGAGTCAAATTAGTTTGCATTTTTATAGGGGTGTCTGGGTAGCGTGGCGGTTTACTAGGTTGCCTACCAACACGGGGATCGCCGGTTTGAATCCCCGTGTTACCTCTGACTTAGTCGGGCGTCCCTACAGACACAATTGGCCGTGTCTGCAGGTGGGAAGCCGGATGTAGGTATGTGTCCTGGTTGCTGCACTAGCGCCTCCTCTGATTGGTTGGGGCGCCTGTTTGTGGGGGTGGGGTGGGGACTGGGGGGATAGCGTGATCCTCCCACGCGCTACGTCCCCCTGGTGAAACTCCTCACTGTCAGGTGAAAAGAAGCGGCTGGTGACTCCACATGTATCAGAGGAGGCATGAGGTAGTCTGCAGCCCTCCCCGGATCAGCAGAGGGGGTGGAGTAGCAACCGTGATGGCTCGGAAAAAAACAGGGCAATTGCCAAGTACAATTGAGGAGAAAAAGGGGGGGGGGGATAGTTTGCACTTAGATAGTAAATCATCCGTATTTTCTCTCTCTCATGCTAACTTTATCCATGCACAAACACCTCTGTATACTTTCCAGGTATATAGGGTTCGGTGTGGTCATAACCCTTGCAAAGTATCTTACATCCGGCTACTGTGACTCACTTGGCATAAAAAAATGAAGAACGCTATTAATTTACAGAGATGCTGATATTTGAATCTATACGTATTTAGTCAGAAAAAAAATTGTCCGTATACATATTTACAAAGACTAGAAAGTTGACATGGCCTTAACCTAATCTATTCTTAAAAGTAATTCTAAAAGCTTTAAGTTTTTTTTCCAAATCTTTTAATGTTTCAAGAGCTGCGTTTCAATGAATAAACATGAACTGACTGAACCCCACCACCACAACACGAGGAACTATCAATTATAAACTGAGAAGATAAAAGGAAGAATGTGGATATTTCACAGGGACTCATTCATGCACACACACGCTCCTCACTCGGTGGAGGTGTTCACTATTTCCAGACTGCCCCGAACTGTCAAGAGACAAAGTTGATATCTTGGCAAACTCCGTTGGATTTAAAATGATGGCTGCTTGACTTCTGCCTGGGACTTAATTGTCAGAGCAAGTAAAATGATGGATTAAAGAAAGAGAGTTTATATGAGGAGGCTTAACTCAGTGCAGAAGCTGTTGCTCGACCTCTGTGAGTGAAACTGACGGTGAAAGAAGACTTTGTCACGAGTACATCAGTCCTTCAGGCAAAACAAGAGGATTGAGTGTTGCTTTGTTATTATTATTATTAGTAGTAGCAGTAGTAGTATTAGCAGTATTTGTATTATTATCCTCATTATTATTATTACTGTTATTATTATTACTATTATTAGTATTAGTATTTTCCTCATTATTATTATTAGTACTATTTTTCTTCCTTTTTATAATTTCTTCAATTTAAACTATGACTTGACAGAATCACAGTAATGTTGACTTGGGGAAATTATGTAATGGCAATGAGCTTGTGTGTGCTTTTAAATCAGCAACGCGTTCACTAGAAGCCAGCAATACAGAAAGGATTTGAGCAGCTCAAGCCAAGCATTGAGTCACTTCTCCGACTCCAAATGGGCACACAATCGAAATCTGATAATCCATTCCTTAGGCCCAAATCCACATTTTACATGCAAATGTGAAATCCATCAACATACAAAACATACAGAAGATGGAAAATAAATCATCCCATTTGTCCATTGTGTTACTCTGACTGTGGTAGCTAGCAGTACCTCACCTTAGACCAGCATTTCCCAACCCAGTCCTCAAGGAAACTCTATCCTGCTTATTTTCATTGTAACCCTGCATAGGAAGCCCTGCTTGTACTTACTCAACCAATCATCTCACAGCACTTAATTATGCAAGCTGTACAACATCTGACATAATTCATTGCTGATTGGTTGAATAACTACAAACAGGTACCTATTCAGGGTTGCAAAGAAAATCTGCAGGATAGGGGGTCCTTGAGGACTGGGATGGGAAACACTGCCTTAGACTAACCTCAGCAAAGCAAATTGTTCTCAACAATTTTAAAAAGCTTGCAAGCACAAAAGGTCCACATACAACTGATGATAGTTGGTTAAATAATAATTATTTGCAACAAATTCACAATTTGTGAATATTGTATTCAGATTGGATCACCATCTCTAATGTACATTATTATTGAATCTCTATCTACTTTGCTGCAGCACCGTTTCAAGCCACTTTTGTCTTGTTGCATCTCCCACGTCTCTTTGTCCTTGTTCTCTTTTAAGCATTATAGTAACTATTGATGGTCTCTTCGCAAATAGAAATGAATGTAAAAATAGAACGGTGTTTTTTTTTCTCTCTCAAAATACTACTCACTGTCTGAGTTTCTTAACATCTAAGCACTACAGACACACTACAGATTTTGCTTTGCTGAGACTCATATAATCGAAGTTGACCTTTATGTGAACAAGAATTTAAGTTTCATTCAGGTGGAGTTTTCTTAGAAACCAGTTTTATGTGGATGATTTTTATATTATTGCTGTTTAACAGATACAAACCACGACTTTGAAAGAGTAATCGTGGAAGAGCTTTTTTTCCAATACCTTCCACATCTAATGTTTTGATCACAAAACGAAGGAGTGAAATGAAGATGTTGCAATTTTAGATGAATACAGATATAGTTAAAACGTTTTGTGTGTGTGTGTGTGTGTGTGTATGCACGCACATGTGTGTATTTGTGTGTGAGAGTAAGTTAGTGTTAGTCAATGAGTATGTACATGTGGAACTGCAAGGAAATGCATGTACACACACACACACACACACACAAACACAAACACACACACATTTTTGTGCACATGAGAAAAACGATATGTGTGTATGTGATCGCGCAACTCTGACTCACAGTCCAGCCTCCTCCGTCTGTGGTCATGTCGCAGTAGACCTGGAAGCCCGTAGGGTGGTGGATGGGAAACACAGAGTATATGCCGTCCTCCCTCTGACCACTGGCATACAAATCCCCACAGTCACGAGGACGTGAGCCTGCAGAGAGAAAGCAGGAGAAAGACATGGTAGTGGACAAAAGGAAAGAGTAAATTAGGTCTTATGTGCCTGGGGAAGTGAAGGAAAAGTGCTTGGAGCTCTGGACCAAAATAAGTAATAACTGAAAAATGTGGAGATTACAAAATTACACTTTTCAGACTCCTTTCCATCTACCCAACTTGCACTTGCACCCATTCTCCTCTGCCTGGTGTAATACTAGCTCCTAGAGAGAGACATATTGGTAAACTTGGAAAAACAGTACTCGCCTGGTGCTACGATGTCACCCTGTCAAAATATTGCCTGATGTATACGCATAAACTATAGGCTGAAAGCCCATCCCAGACGAGGCTCTGCAGCAGAGGAAAATTAAGACAAAAACAAAAGAAGGGAAAGCGAGAAATAGATTGGAGTGAGCGGTCTGAGAGGAAAGAAAAACTGAAAAGACAGAGTGTGATGAATAGCGAGGGTGATAAATGACGCACAGAGACAAAGGACAGTGAGTGTAACAAAAAGAACAAAAAAATGAAAGAAATTCATGTGGATTGAAATGAAGACAGAGCAGCAGCACAAGGGTGTAAGCTGAGAAAACGCCACAGA
This sequence comes from Lampris incognitus, assembly GCF_029633865.1. Lineage (NCBI taxonomy): Eukaryota > Metazoa > Chordata > Actinopteri > Lampriformes > Lampridae > Lampris > Lampris incognitus. The sequence continues at coordinate 13,554,457 of NC_079222.1, read as the reverse complement.
GACGAAGTGAACATGCACAGATAAACAGTCTCAGATAACGCCAGCTGTAGCAGGAGAGAGAGAGAGAGAGAGAGAGAGAGAGAGAGAGAGAGAGAGAGAGAGTGAGAGAGAGAGAGAGAGAGAGAGAGAGAGAGAGAAAGAGAAAGAGAAAGAGAAAGAGAAAGAGAAAGAGAAAGAGAAAGAGAAAGAGAAAGAGAAAGAGATGCTGATCTGTGGAGACCTCAATGCATGTACTGGCTCACGTCGAGACTCAAACTCAAGAGGATGATAATAATCACATATTTGAACAAAACTTTCCTCAAAACATCACTAACCTTCCTCGCCATAACTCTGACCTCCAGGTAAACAAGAATGGAAGAAACCTGCTCCAGTTCTGTCAAAGCCTCAGTCTATACATTGTTTAGGTGACTCTTTGGGAAGACCCACCTTCTGCTCACCTCTTGGCACTAGTACATTAGATTACGTGATAACAGATTTAGACCCTTTCTCTCTCAGTTCATTTATAGTTAAACCACTAACCCCTCTATCTGATCATAGCCAAATTACTGTGTTCATTAAAAGGACAGTAACTAACACTTCACACACACAGCCCAATGACCTGTTTAACATCAGGAGAACATACAGATGGGCTCCAAACAGTGCACAAGAGTTCCAGAAAGCAATCGGAAGCTAACAAATTCAAACACTCTTAGACAACTTTCTGGACTCCACTTATGCAGTAAAGAAGGCATAGACAGTCAGAGAAATTAACCAAATATTTCTGACTACAGCTCACAAATTACAAATGAAGAAATCCGGCCACAAACCTCCAAAACAAAAAGAGACAAAGTGGTTTGATATAGAATGCCAACATAAAAGAAAAGAACTTAGGAAACTATCTAACCAAAAACACAGAGAACCAAGCAATGCAAACATACGCCTTCTTTACTGTGACATGCTCAAACAATACAAACGTACAATCAAGATAAAAAAGGCTCAATACACACAAAAACAACTAACAATAATTGAGGAGTCCATAAACACAAACAGACTCTGGTAAAATTGAGAAAAAAACCTAAACAAAACTAAACCCAATGATCCAGTTATACAAAATGGAGACATTTGGATTAATCACTTCAAAAAACTATATGGAAACAATTCTGATTCAGAACAAACACATATAACCGAGAAGTTAAACACATTAGAACTGGCCATCAGAGACTCCCATAACCCCATGGAGCTCTTGATTACTGAGCAAGAACTGGGGAAAAAAAGCAAGTGGGGTTGACAGTATCTTAAACAAGATGCTTAAACACACAAGTAAAAAAAAAAACAGGTTGGCTATACTTAAATTATTCAATTTGATCTTGAATGTAGGTTACTTCCCACACATCTGGAATCATGGTCTCACTATGCCAATTTGTAAAAACGGATATAAATCGGACCTTGATAATTAGAGGCATTTGTGTGAACAGTAATCTGGGGCAGGTTTTCTGCAACATTGTAAATTCTCGGCTCATACACTTGCTTACGAAACACAATGTCTTGAGCAAAAGTCAAACTGGATTCATACCAAAATCATCGCACATCAGACCATATTTACACCCTAAACACCCTCGTCAACAAATACGTTTATCAAAATAAGAACAAAATATTTGCATGTTTCATTGACTTCAAAAAAGCATTTGATTCAATATGGTACATTGGTTTATTTTACAAACTACTTCAAAGTGGTGTAGGGGGTAAAATATATGACTTAATAAAATCCACGTATACAAACAACATGTGAAGCATCGAGATTGGACACAAGACAACATCATTTATTTCTCAAGAATGTGGGGTGAGATAAGGCCGCTGTTTATCACCTGCCCTGTTTAACATTTATATTAATGAATTGGCCATCATGTTGGAACCGTCCACAGCACCTGGTCTTACACTTCACAACTCGGAGATCAAATTCCTGCTGTACGCAGATGATTTAATACTGCTAAGTCCAACAAAAGATGGACTTCAGAGTCTGAACATACTTGAATGTTACTTTCTGACCTGGGCCCTGGCAATTAACATCAAAAAGACCAAAACAGTGATATTTCAAAAAAGATCCAGATGTCAGAGAAATGACTATCACCCGTGTAATAAAAACTGTTTGGAATATAATTATTACAGCTTGAAAATAAGTTCCACTGGAAATTTCAACCCAGCAGTCAAGGAACTGAAAGAGAAAGCACGCAGGGCATTTTATGCAATCAAAAGACAAATTCACATTGAGATTCCAATTTTAATTTGGCTCAGATTACTTCAATCAATTACAGAACCCATCCTGATCTATGGAAGGGAAGTGTGGGGCTCGCAAACAAACCTAAACTTTGAAAAATGGGAAAAACATTCAATTGAAAATGCACTCATAAAAGCATCCTGCAGGTGCACAGGACAACAGCTAATAATGCCTGCAGAGCTGGATTGGGCCAATTTTCATTATTATTGAAAATCCAAAAACAATCAATTAAATATTGGCTTCATCTAAAAGAAAGTGACCCCACTCATACAAAGCCCTGCAGAGCCAAGATATGAGCAAAGACAAAGGTCACCTCACTCAGCTGGTCCTGACACTCCATTCCAGTCCAAGCAGTGGACCAAGCCTCAGGACCAGTCTGACAACAGGACTATCAGAGGCAACCAAATTATAACACAACAGAAACAAAAGTACCTCACCTATTGGAACACAAAATCACACACACAAAGTAAAATGCAATGGTATTTGGCCCTAAAAAGACAGTACACTGTGGCAACCTACCTGAAAACAGTGACTGATGTTAAACACAGAAACATGTTAACAAAGTACAGACCGAGTGCTCATAACCTGGCCATTGAAAGAGGCAGATACAGTGCATCCGGAAAGTATTCACACCCCTTCACTTTCCCCACATTTTGTTATGTTACAGCCTTATTCCAAAATGGATTAAATTCCTTTTTTTTCTCACCAATCTACACACAATACCCCATAATGACAAAGTGAAAAAGGGTTTGCAGAAATTTTTGCAAATTTATTAAAAATAAAAAACTGAAATATTGCATGTACATAAGTATTCACACCCTTTGCTATGACACTCAAAATTGAGCTCAGGTTCATCCTGTTTCCACTGATCATCCTTGAGATGTTTCTACATCTTGATTGGAGTCCACCCGTAGTAAATTCAATTGATTGGACATGATTTGGAAAGGCACACACCTATCTATATAAGGTCCCACTGTTGACAGTGCATGTCAGAGCAGAAACCAAGCCATGAAGTCAAAGGAATTGTCCGTGGACCTCCGAGACAGGATTGTATCGAGGCACAGATCTGGGGAAGGGTACAAAAAATTTTCTACATCTTTGAAGGTCCCGAAGAGCACATTGGTCTCCATCATTCATAAATGGAAGACGTTTGGATCTACCAGGACTCTTCCTAGAGCTGGCTGCCCAGCCAAACTGAGCAATCGCGGGAGAAGGGCCTTGGTCAGGGAGGTGACCAAGAACCCGATGGTCACTCTGACAGAGCTCCAGCGTTCCTATGTGGAGATGGGAGAACCTTCCAGAAGGGCAACCATCTCTGCAGCACTCCACCAATCGGGCCTTTATGGTAGAGTTGCCAGACAGAAGCCTCTGCTCAGTAAAAGGCACATGACAGCCCGCTTGGAGTTTGCCAGAAAGCACCTAAAGGACTCTCAGACCATGAGAAACAAGATTCTCTGGTCTGATGAAACCAAGATTGAACTCTTTGGCCTGAATGCCAAACGTCACGTCTGGAGGAAAGCAGGCACCTGTCATCACCTTGCTAATACCATCCCTACAGTGAAGCATGGTGGTGGCAGCATCATGCTGTGGGGATGTTATTCAGTGGCAGGAACTGGGAGACTAGTCAGGATTGAGGGAAAGATGAATGGAGCAAAGTACAGAGAGATCCTTGATGAAAACCTGCTTCAGAGCACTCAGGACCTCAGACTGGGGCGAAGGTTTACCTTTCAACACTACAACGACCCTTAGCATACAGCCAAGACAATAAAGGAGTGTCTTCGGGACACGTCTGTGAATGGCCTTGAGTGGCCCAGCCAGAGCCCAGACTTGAACCCCATTGAACATCTCTGGAAAGACCTGAAAATAGCTGCTCAGCGACACTCTCCATCTAACCTTACAGAGCTCGAGAGGATCTGCAGAGAAGAATTGGAGGAATACCCCAAATATAGGTGTGCCAAGCTTGTAGCTTCATACCCAAGAAGACTTGAGGCTGTAATTGCTGCCAAGGGTGCCTCAACCAAGTACTGAGTAAAGGGTGTGAATACTTATGTACATGCAATATTTCAGTTTTTTATTTTTAATAAATTTGCAAAAATTTCTACAAAACCTTTTTCACTTTGTCATTGTGGGGTATTGTGTGTAGATTGATGAGAAAAAAAAGGAATTTAATCCATTTTGGAATAAGGCTGTAACATAACAAAATGTGGGGAAAGTGAAGGGGTGGGAATACTTTCCGGATGCACTGTATATTCCACTGAGGATGAATGAATTTGAGCAGTAAGACAGAAATGGAGAGAAATTTAATGCAACAGAGGGATGGAAACAGATTGGTAGAGGAATGAGCCCAGTATGGAAAAGTCAGAAACAGAATAAGCTACTCTAGGGCAGAGCAGCAACATCCATGTCTGGTAACCACGGTCATACACCAGGGACACAAACTATTCCCTCAGAGGAAGCGGAGGAACTCTGATGGGGTGAGTGTCATAGATTATGCATGCCAGTCTTCACTGGGTCAACTCCTGATTTTAAAGCAGCCAAGAGTTTTCATAAAGGCCAAGAGCGACTTTTTTTTTTTAACAATTTCTATGCCATATTGGATGCCTGGTCTCTTTGAAGCACTTCCCTCTTCCAATGTGAGCCTCAACTGCTGAGCTCTGACATTTACCGTTACCATAATTTTCCTTAAAGGGCAGTTTGCCCTTGTGCTTTTTTTCATTAAAACATAAAGATGCTGTCTATCTCCCTTGTGAAAAATATGAGAGTGGGAAACTATCAAAGACTAACAGTAATTACAGACTATGACAGAGCCGCCCCAAAGAGGAATCTAGTTCAAACGCAGTGCCCCACACAATACGTTTTCTGAATATTCCACATTTGGAATAATGTATATCTTCTGTGATGCTTTGATGTATTTTTTACAATTTTAGTCATTTAGTTTTTTTTTATGATCAGCTATGCACGTACAGTGTGTGCACTGTGTAGTGTGTGTGTATGTGTGTGTGTGCGCACGTGCATGTGTGTGTGTACACTTTCTCTTGCTTAGCTAAATTTGTGAGGGACATTTTTTTTTTTGCAAAGTGAGAACTTTTTAGCAGGTCCTCACTTCTTTAAGGGTTAATTTTAAGATAAGGGCTGAGGTTACACATGTAGTGCTTATGGTTAAGGGTAAGGTTAAGATCAGGGGTGAAGGGATTACTATAGTAAATGCCGGGTCCTCGTGAGTATAGAAAAACAAGTGTGTGTGTGTGTGTGTGTGTGCGCACGCGCGCACATGCTCTTACCAATGTGTGGATGATTTAGATGGGGATAGAAGGGAACCTTTGGAGAAAATCAGTTTCATCAATTGAAAAATGTGCAGCCATAGTAGCTATGATTCAAAGTAAGTCACCCTGACATCACAAGCACTAGCAAGTAAGACGGCCATTTGGAGATCAACACCCATGTTCTCTCCTCTTCAGCTGGCAGAGCTCATTCAACACATTCTCTTGTTGTCTCAATCAGGCATCTGCCTCACATCTATCTTTCACAAATACTTTGGCTTTCAAATTTTTTCGCTTCCAAATGCACTGGGGTAGAACTGAAAAAGTCCTTACTGATGTGCCGAAGCAGACTGCATGAAGTGAATTAAACTGCACTATCAATTCTTTTCATACAATTCTAATTATCTGAACAGATGACAATGCACATGTTCCTTGCACAATGTTACTTTTTTGTACATATTAATGTAACTGTAATAGATTAAAAACAACTGTCTAGTGTTGTGCTACTGGCTGGTTCTAACTGCTGTGTTTACCCCCTTAGCTGGCTATGAGGTCGCTGAGGTCTGGACCTCGGTCATTGTTTCCATCTCAGTCTGAAGTTTTGCATTACATATGTGTGTGAATGAACATGATTTTATTTTGTGAATGAAAGTGTTTTGACATCGTTATCAATCCCCCTGCTGATGCATCTATTATGCTAATGTTAGAGCATAGCCTAGGGAGAGCAGTCAACAAATCTGAGCAAATTCTCTGTAGGCCTTATGATCTTCTGTAGGCCCTATGGTCCTCTGTAGGCCCCATGGTCCTCGTTGGGCCCTATGGTCCTCTGTAGACCCGATGGTCCTCTGTAGGTTCTATGGTCCTCTGTAGGTCCTATGGTCCTCTTTAGATCCTATGGTCCTCTGTAGGCTCTATGGTGTTATTTAGGCACTATGGCCCTCTGTAGGTCTTATGGTCCTCTTTAGGTCTTATGGTCCTCTTTAGGTCATATGGTCCTCTGTAGGCCCTATGGTCTTCTTTTGGCCCTTTGGCTCTCTTTGGAAGCTATGGTCCTTTGTAGGTCCTGTATAGTCCTATGTAGACCCTATGGTCCTCTTTGCGCCCTCTGGTCCTCTTTGGACCCTATGGTCTTCTGTAGGTCCTATGGTCCTCTATAGGCCCTATATGGTCCTCTATAGGCCCTATGGTCCTTTATAGGCCCTATATGGTCCTATGTAGGCCCTATGGTCCTCTTTATGTCCTCTAGTCCTCTTTGGACCCTATGTTCATCTGTAGGCCTTATGGTCCTCTGTAGGTCCTATGGTCCTCTATAGGCCCTATATGGTCCCCTGTAGGCCTTATGGTCATCTTTACACCCTATGGACCTTTTTGGGCCCTGTGGTCCTCTGTAGGCCCTATGGTCTTCTGTAGGCCTGATATGGTCCTGTGTAGGCCCTATGGTCCTCCATAGGCCCTGTGGTCCTATGTAGGCTCTATATGGTCATATCAATTCACCAAATGAGACTTATTAGAACTTATTCCTCAGTGATAAGTGACGGTGTGTCTGTCACATCTGATAGTCAAAGGGATGAGGACAACTAGAGTCTACCAGCATTGAGGAATATTTTAGCGTCTACCCTTTTCAAAAACCAAAATATGGTCACCCGAGGTAAATATTAACATTACATGTTTAATATGTTCACATATCTGTTGAATCGGCCTGTTCATTACCTGTGGAACAGCAGCGCTTCTGAATGACATTTTTATATAATGGACTACCCAAATCTGTACGTACACTCTCACTCATCTGAATTTTCACATATTTCCAAACTACTACTACTACTACTTTCGGCTGCATCTTCCTCTGTCACACCAGCAACCTGCATGTCTTCCCTCACCATATTCATAAACCTCCTCTTTGGCCTTCCCCTTTTCTTCTTCCCTGGCAGCTCCATATTCAGCATCCTTCTCCCAATATACCCAGCATCTCTCCTCCACACATGTCCAAGCCATCTCAAGCTTGCCTCTCTTGCTTTGTGTCCAAACCATCCAACTTGAGCTGTCCCTCTAATATATTCATTCCTAATCCTGTCCTTCTTCATCACTCGCAGTGAAAATCTTAGCATCTTCAACTCTGCCACCTCCAGCTCTGCCTCCTTTCTTTTTGTCAGTGCCACTGTCTCCAAACCATTTAACATACCTGGTCTCACAACCGTCTTGTAAACCTTCCCTTTAACTCTCGCTAGTATCATTCTGTCGCAAATAACTCCTGACATTCTTCTCCACCCACTCCACCCTGCCTGCGCTCCCTTCTTCACCTCTCTTCTGCACTCCCTGTTACTTTGGACAGTTGACCCCAAGTATTTAAACTCATATGCCTTCGTCACCTCTACTCTTTGCATCCTCACCATTCCGCTGTCCTCCCTCTCATTCACGCATAGGTATTCTGTCTTGCTCCTACTGACTTTCATTCCTCTTCTCTCCAGTGCATACCTTCACCTCTCCAGGCTCTCCTCAACCTGCACCCTACTTTCACTACAGATCATAATGTCATCTGCGAACATTATAGTCCACGGAGACTCCTGCCTGATCTCGTCCGTCAATCTGTCCATCACCATTGCAAACAAGAAAGGGCTATTCATATTTCCAAACTATTTAGTTATAATGCATCACACTACAATTAGGCTAACAATCTAATTAATCGGAACACTTGCCTCAAGTTATGTGTGTGACATAAATGATGTTAATGATGTAGATCAGGGGTGCCCACTACGTCGATCGCGATCAACCAGTAGATCGCGAAGGCAGTGCTGGTAGATCTCCATGACATTCCAAAAAAACTATTTTTTTCTAAGACATTAGCCTATCATCTGTCCTCCATTTGGCATTTGCCTTTTGATTGACGTAAAGGACAGCCAGTCTGCCGTTGCCTAAAACCAAAGATTCTAGAGCGGAACCTAAAACTTTGTTACATTAGGTTACCATAACAACCAGAGCCCTTCTCGAACGTACCTTGAAGTTCACATGCACACAACGTGAGCTAATGCAGAACTGCATCGAGCTAGCTAGTTCAACTCTCTAAAAAAAATTCTACTAAAAAGTGAAACAAAACAAAAATGAGTGGAGGAGCCGGACCTAGCAAGAAACAAAAAACGTACCATTTCCATGTGGAATGGGAGGAGGACTTTTTTTTCACCATGTCTTATTCCAAATGCGTTTGTCTCATCTGTCAGTCTAGCATTGCTATCCCAAAGAAAGGAAATGTGAAGAGGCACTTTCGAACTGTTCATAAAAACTATGACAATGACTTCCCTCCGAAAAGCGAGCTGAGAAAGAGAAAGGTGAGGGAACTAAAATCGCAGTTAATCGTGCAGCAGTCACTTTTCACGCAGCCGAATTCAAAGGCAAAGGCAGCCACCGAAGCATCTTTACGGGTGAGTCACTCCATCATTAAGCATAAGAAAGCCTTCCAAGATGGAGAGATGATGAAAGAGGCCTCCCTTGAGGCAGCAGATTCGTTGTTTCGGGACTTTAAAAACAAATCAGAAATAATAGCTTCAATCAAAGCTCTCCAGTTATCAAGAAATTCTGTCACAAGGCTCTGTGAAGTGATGGGCGATGATTTGACACAGCAGGTTTGGAGGGACATCGTGGACTGCGAGTGTTTCTCACTACAATTGGACGAGTCTACGGACATAAGTGATACGGCCCAATTGTGCATTTTCATTCGCATGGTGTTTCAAGATATGACCGCAAAAGAGGAGCTGTTAACAATACTACCCATGAAGGAACACACGCAGGGAGAGGACATTTTTCAGATCTTCAAAAACTTTGTGGATAAAATCCAGCTCCCAGTGTGTAAACTGGTGTCAATCACCACGGACGGTGCGCCTGCTATGGTGGGCCGCTCGAATGGATTTATTGCCAAGTGCAGGGAGGACGATGCTTTCCCTGACTTCCTTAATTACCATTGCATAATACACCAATAAGCATTATGTGCAAAAATGCTAAACATGAAAGAGATCATGGATGTGGCAACCAAACCGCCTGTTCTACTCAAGCGAGGTCTCTTCAAAGACGGTTGTTTGGTACACATTTGGAAGAGGCCGACTGTAACTACTCTGACCTCTTGCTACACACTGACGTGAGATGGCTTAGTAGAGGGAGATTCTTGCAGAGATTTCGAGAGCTCTGTCCGGAGATTAAGGAGTTTCTCCTTATCACTAAACATGCAGAACACAAGCAACTTAATGACAATCAGTGGCTGCTAGACTTGGCGTTTTTAACTGATTTAACCAACATGTTGAACGAGCTTAATTTAGAGCTGCAAGGAAAAGACAAAAGCGTGGTAAACATGATCAGCTCAGTTAACGCTTTCAAACGGAAAATGCAACTTCTGTCCTCAAAGTTGCAGCGCCGTGATTTGGGAAACTTCCGAAACCTTGCAGCAGAGCTGGAGAAGCAAGGGAGGGCGTGTGCGCAACTTGACAGTGCACGCTACACAGAAAATGTCCGGTCAGACTTTGACAAACGGTTTCAAGACTTTGCTTTGCTTGAGCCAATCGCTACATTTATGTGCTACCCATTTGGGGAAGATACAGAGGTGGATTCCTTCGCCTCAAAAATGGCAACACTGTTTCACCTGAACTCATCTGCAGTGGAGGATGAGATGCTGACAGTACAGGCTGACATTCAGCTTAAGTCCAGGGCGCATTGAGAGTTTTGGAACTTACTTACAGAGGACAAGTACCCAAACATGAGGAAATGCGCAACCTCCTTGACGGCATTATTCGGCTCTACTTATTTGTGTGAGTCAGCCTTTTCTCACATGAAGATTATCAAGTCCAAATACCGTTCCACCATGACAGCTGATCATTTGGAGGCCTGCTTGAGGCTGGCTACCAGCAGCTACTGTCCGAACTATGCAACCCTGTCTGACTCCCTCCAGTGCAGGTCATCCTCAGAGTAGAGAGGTAGAGATCACAAATCTATTTACCACAGCTATAAAGGTTCATGCAGTGATGCAATTTCAACATAGTGTAGTAGCAAATGCTTGGTATGATTATTGCCTGTGTAAGGTTCAATATAAATGCAAATCCATTGCAATGCTGTATATGTAACACAACATGTATATAAATACACACACTGCATATAAATGTTCATATATATGTAAAACATGTATTGATTATTTTTATTATTATTTTTAATATGAGTAGATCATTTTGACCTGGTCATTTTAAAAGTAGCTCACGAGTCAAAAAATTGTGGGCACCCCTGATGTGGATGAATAAGCATAGGTTGTCAGATTATGTTGTAGTTACTGGCTTTATTTACTTGATTATTTTAGAAAATAGTTACGATAAACGTTTTTTCCTAATATTTTCAACTATTTGTCCTGAAAGTCGATTTGCTGTTCATAGTAGCTTACATTGTGATTCACATAAATTAAACATTCACCAGAATACAGGAAATTACATGTCTGAAACTCAAATTTTCCTGAGAATAAAAAAAACAAAAACAAATCAACCGCTATAAAATAAGCTCACTCTACTTATACTTCTGGACGTTAGTTAAAATTTGCCTTGGTTGTGTTTTGGCACATCTAAATATATTCTGTATTCTCAATTCTTGCCACTATGATTCTAGTCATTCACATTTTGGACGAACCATTTAATTTAGTTTTACATCGGTTTATTTGGGCATGTAATATAAGACTCTGATATAGCATATATAATTATTAGATAACCATATTATGTGATGTTAATGTTAACATTATCCGATTTTTGTTTCACAGATTTTGCATCCCCTTCCCTTTTCTCCCCAGTTGTACTTGGCCAATTACACCATTTCCCGGTCGTTGCTCCACCCCCTTTGCTGATCCGGGGAGGGCTGCAGACTACCACATGCTTCCTCCAATACATGTGGAGTCGCCAGCCACGTCTTTTCCCCTGACAGTGAGGAGCTTCACCAGGGGGGACATAGCGTGTGGGAGGATCACGCTATTCCCACCAGGCACCCCGACCGACCAGAGGAGGCGCTAGTGCAGCGACCAGGACCCATACCCACATATGGCTTCCCACCCGCAGACACAGCCCATTGTGTCTGTAGGGATGCCCGATGTATCCTCAATTCTTGACACCATGATTCTAGTCATTCATAATTTTGGACGAACCATTTAATTTAGTTTTACATGAGTTTATTTTGGGCATGTAAGATAAGACTGGTATAGCACATAAAATTATTAGATAACCATACTGTGTGATGTTAATATAACATATTCCAATTTGTGTTTCACAGATTTTGTAGTCCTCTGCAATGTTGTTATAGTGTTGCTGCTGTTTGAGTTCAGCATCCATGCTCTAATGCCATATATTTGTAAGAGCTTTTTCATACACACTTAACATGTTCTTGTCAAAATGTTCTGGTGCTCTGTTGTATTTTTGTTGTTGTTGTTTTTTTTAGTCTTTTGTTGCTGGCTGCTTAACCTGCTGCATTTGCTTACCAACCATACAGGGTGCCATGGTGTATGTCCAAACATACAATCATTTCACCATCTTATTTTTTATGTATTTTATGCTTATCTTTTATTTAAGGTTTTTTTTATTTTTAATTTCCTCTGCTACTGCAACAAACCAATTCCTCCTGGAGATCATTAAAATTGCATAAATTTTTTTTTTTTAAAAACTCAAAACAAAACAGATTTTTTTTTCAAGCACCCAGTGAAACTGCATGCTCTGACAGGCAAAGGCAAAACCAAATCAAATTTTGCCATTCCCCTACCGACACGGGGATCGCCAGTTCGAAACCCCGTGTTACCTCCGGCTTGGTCAGGCATCCCTACAGACACAATTGGCCGTGTCTGCGGGTGGGAAGCCGGATGTGCGCCTCCTCTGGTCGGTCAGGGCGCCTGTTGACAGAGGAGGGGGAACTGGGGGGGAACAGCGTGATCCTCCCACACGCCACGTCCCCCTGGCAAAACTCCTCACTGTCAGGTGAAAAGCAGTGGCTGGCGACCCCACATGTATCAGAGGAGGCATGTGGTAGTCTGCAGCCCTCCCCGGATCAGCAGAGGGGATGGAGCAGCGACCGGGACAGCTCGGAAGAGTAGGGTAATTGGCAAGATGCAAGTGGGGAGAACAAACGGGGGGGGGGTGATGTGCCACTCAAATCAAGTCAGGGGTGGAGCCAAATTATACTCCAACGATCTTGAATAGCTGTATGCAGTGCATTAACTTTTACAATGGATAAATCTGAATCAGCAACCCTGCACCTGCAGCCAGAGTTGAAAGGGCCTTCAAATATCCTCTGAAATCTAATATTCTCTTATGGGTTTCATAGAAATTTCTTGAAGGTGGAGAGGAAAATGTTATGCTAACAGTAGGGAGAAGAACCGTGAGAACGTGTGCACAAAGGCACATCGGGACAAACAAGCAGTCAAGAAAAAAAAAAATCTATTGTGCAAGCCGCTGCCCTATTCCTCATACACACATGTGCACCAATGTAATATTTATGAGTGAAATGTGTCGACACTGGGTATGCTTGTGTGCATGCACATGTGGTTTAGTGCTTTTTGTGCATGGATGTATTCATGTATCAGTGTGCGTGAAATATGCAGTGAAATCGGCAAGCTGTGTCTCCTTCACAGATTTGCCAACACCCTCTGCCTCTCGAGTGACATTAGCATTGGAGTGTATTATTGTATGCAGTACATGACTGGCCTTGGCTCTGTATTCCATGGCTGTCTATGCAGAGTACAATCTACCATGAGATTTCCTTCAAGTATACTCTGGTAGGATTAAAGCTGTCTTGGGGGACAATGCCTCAGCCCCCCACCACCCCACCACCCCTCTCTCTATCTTGCAACCTATGTCTGTGTGTTAGTATCTCTCTCTCTCTTCTCTCCCGCTCTCCCTCGCTCACTCTCTCTCTCTCTCTCTGAATCTTTTAGCAGCACGTTCTGTTAGAAACTGAGGTCATTTCTCATTGCAAGTAAGAAATTTTACACTTTTGGCAAGGACAAAAATAAGATGAATGCGATGCAGTATCGCAAACCAGCGTGACGTGAGCGTAACAGCTTATGTCAGGGTGGAAGAGCGAGTAGAAAGATAGGTAGTTGGGTCAAATCACACAGCACAAGAGCGAAGTTGGCCAAGAAGGGGAAAATCAATAGACAGAGCGGAGACCAGTGGCAGAAGGGGAACGACGCGGCGTTGCTCGTCGGTGATGTATCTGAGAATGGTTTAATGAATGGATAGAGAGAAAAAGTCAGAAAGACAGGTGGACAAAGACAGAAAGACGGGTCTGGCCAGACTGGCACACCAAGCGAAGTTGTAGATGTTCATCGATCATTTTTCTTACCATTGGAGCAGCCTTTGAAGCGGGCCCCTCTGACCGGGGCTCTCTGCAAGTCAGCCTTGACGCGGGCCTTCAGTCCCACGTTCTCCTTCTGCATGGCGTTTAGGGCATCACTCACTGAATTCACCACTTTCACCATGTTGATTTGGCTGTCTGAAAGCAGCTGCAATGCAGGCACACAAGGAAACACACAAAGACATGACAGACGCGCACATACACACACACACACATAGACACACACACAGATAAAATGTCTAGTTATTGATAATGCAATTATAGAAACTAAATGTGCATTCAGAAAAAGTCTAGCCTGTATAAAGGCCCTGTTCATGTAATTTCTCTTGTTTTTTTTTTGTTTTTTTTTATTCCCCCCCCCCTTTCCTCCCCAACTGAAACTGTCCAATTACACCACTCTTCCGAGCCGTCCCGGTCGCTGCTCCACCCCCTCTGCCGATCCGGGGAGGGCTGCAGACTACCACATGCCTCCTCCGATACATGTGGAGTCGCCAGCCGCTTCTTTTCACCTGGCAGTGAGGAGTTTCACCAGGTGGATGCAGTACGTGGGAGGATCACGTTACTTCCTCCCCAGTTCCCCCTCCACCCCGAACAGGCGCCCGACCGACCAGAGGAGGCGCTAGTGCAGCGACCGGGACACATACTTACATCCGGCTTCCCACCCGCAGACACGGCCAATTTTGTCTGTAGGGACGCTTGACCAAGCTGGAGGTAACACGGGGATTCGAACCGGTGATCCCCATGTTGGTAGGCAATGGAATAGACCCCTACACTACCCGGACACCCCCCCCCCGCCCCCCTTGAAGAGAAGCACAAACACTATCATAAAATATTAAGTGGACAGAAGGAAAAAATACACTTTCTGTTTTAAATGTTAAATGATAAATAGTTATTGTGTATGTTGTGTTGCCCAGGGTTCAATTATGGGTCTCTAATTGATTTTCAGTGTGCTGTAGATGACACAAAACCAGCGTGCAAACAAGGGAACGGGAGGGGGGGGGGGGCTCAGCTCCTCTTTATCAGACATGAGCTTCCCTGAAAACCTGATTTGTGAAATTTTTTTGAGGGTCTAAAATATTGACAATATGCTATTTCTGCCATGCTTTTCTATTTTTCTGTATCTTCATCATGGATCATGTGTAAAATTAGGCTATTACTGATGTATGATTCATGAATGAGGGTGATTGATCACTAATTCACTTTAATAAAGACACCGGCAAGCGCCACCATCGAAGCGTCGTGGTGCAATAACTCACTTCAACTAAAAGATGAAAAAAAAAAAAAAAAAAAAAAAACTTCCTTAGTCCCGCTCAGTAGGCACGCCGAATCGCTGTTATTCATTCCTCTGTTTTGTAGTCAGCGTACAGGTATGTCAAAAAGAAAACAAGGGAGCTCACTTGCAAATTTTGGATTTACAAAAAAAAGTGTGAGCCAACTGACTCTTAAGAGCAACCAGAGCCAGAGGCCTCTTCCTTCGCGAGGTAATTAAGGGCTATTCCCAATTACCTGTATTATTCACCGTGAGCACTGTGTTGTATGTGATGGGTGATGATGAGGACTGGATCCCTTGTCGGCTGTCTGGCCCATTTCTGTTGGTATTAGAATACTCATGCATGTGTGTGTTGTTATAGGCTGGTTTGCTGACACGGGACCCTCGCAGTTGATGTCTTAATTGTACCAAGAAATGATTGCGCTCATCTCTATGTGATGGGTAACTTTAACCGTTTGTTGATGAGGACTCGGTCCATCTAGGCAGACTGGGGTAATCTGTTTTTCATTTAGTGCTGATAATTTTTTTTCCTTTTTTTTGTGTGTTTTGCTACTTGACCTATCCGTGTCTTCTTTGTGCCAATAAACTGTAGACTATAGCACAACACTCTGCAGAGTATACTGTGCCCTGCTTCAGTTGGCGATCTTGTTTCTGCCCGTGACGTTTGGTTTTTATACTCGTCTGGAGGGTTCCTCCCCCCCGCCCTTTTTCTCCCCAATTGTAACCGGCCAATTACCCCACTCTTCTGAGCCATCCTGGTCATTGCTCCGCCCCCCTCTTCCGAGCCGGGGAGGGCCGCAGACTACCACACGCCTCCTCCGATACAAGTGGAGTGGCGAGCCGCTTCTTTACACCTGACAGTGAGGAGTTTCGCCAGGGGGACGTAGCGCGTGGGAGGATCACGCTATTACCCCCAGTTCCTCCTCCCCTCCGAACAGGCAACCCGACCGACCAGATGAGGCGCTAGTGCAGCAACCAGGACACATACCCACATCCAGCTTCCTAACCGCAGACACGGCCAATTGGGTCTGTATGGACGCCCTGAGGTAACATCCCCATGTGGAGGTTCAGCCCAGTATCACGCCAAAGCGTGGAATACACCCGCCAGTCCAACATGTCAGTGTCACGGTTTGCCTCGCTCAGGCGTGAGAAGTACACACGTGTATGAAGGTGCAGTGCCAGCAGGGGGCGATGATTAACTCAATGCCAGCAACTCCCCAAGGAGAAAAAGAAGCACACAGCATTTTCCAAAATCCTTCCCCTAACCCTAACCCTAACCCTAACCTGCCTTCACCTCTTAATCATCGCCCCCTGCTGGCACTGCACCTTCATACACGCATGTAACTTTTCACACCTGAGCGAGGCAAACCGTGACACTGACACGTTGGACCAGCGGGTGTATTACACGCTTTGGCGTGATACCGGGTTGGGAGGTTTGGTGTGGTCATTAACTGATAACTGTATATCAGATGTGTTGACATAAAGCTAGTAGGCTTACATTCTTGCAGCTATGAATGTTTCTTTGCAACAAGAGTCACAGTCAGTCCTCTCTTTGAGGCACCTGCAAGTGCCCCCCCCCCAGTAAAAAAAAGGAGCTCCCCCAAAATCCATTTTATCATTCACACATGTCACACAACTACATATTTCAGTCACACTTAGTCCAATCAATTATCTCACTTCATATCTATATATGTATGTGTCGCGAATTCAGGGGGCAGCCAGGAATCCACCGCAGCCAGGAAACAAACCCGGGTAGCCCAGACCACAGGTGACCGTGCTAAGCAGTCAACTAAAGGGACCAACCCGTAAGCCAAGGGCTAGCAAGTCTACACAGGGGGTCGTTACACTACCCCCCTCCTCCAGGGCTTCAGCATACCAGCTCTATCACGCCTCTGGGCGCACGCGCCTGACGGTCTCACCATCCCCCTTCTGACACCAATGTAGTGAATTCAGGGGGCAGCCGGGAATCCGCCGCAGCCGCGAACCGAACCCGGGTAGCACGGACCACGGTCGACCGCGCGAACCAGTCAACTCAAGGGTCCCACCCGTTAGCCAAGGGCTAGCAAGTCTACACATCCATTGTTGTTACATAGAGACAACGATTTTCTCAAACTGAATCAAATAAAAAAAAACAAGGTTTGGTTACTGGCACAACGAGGGTAGGATGGAAACTTAATTCAAAATCATCTACTACTTCTTCACAAGGTGTATAATATCAGGAAGGAAATGTGGTTGTCATGTAAACTTTGAGCGACACAATTGCGTGAAACTGCATTTTACCACCTGAAAAATATTGCAAAGCTCCTTTCCCTGCAGCAGCCAAAAACCTCATTCATCCATCCTCATTATGAGTAGACTGGATCATATCACTGCTTTAGTTCCTACCCACACTAGAGTCAAACTAGACTAGGCCCCCTTTTACTTTCTTTGTATATCTTACACGTTGCATATGTATATTTTCTTCACCTTTCTTATTTTATGTATATTCTTTTCTATGTGTTTTCACACAAAATGTTCTCTATAGAGCAACTGCACACACTTCGATGTGCAAAATGTATAATTAACGTTTCATTGATTCATTAATTAACGACCAGCGGCAATACCTGCCACTATAACTGAAATCTAATTTGGTATCACTCACAAACACTTATACAGTACAAGCAGCTCCTACAACACAGCCATTATGCTCCAGAAAAGATGAACAGTACGACCATCTTTTCTGCTGTACACTATGTAGTAATAAATACTTTGTCGTATGAAACGTCATTTTGTCTTCGTTGCAATTTGTTAAAATGAAATTAAGATGAATTAAAATGACAATAAGATATTTTTCAACCTTTTTTTGCCCCCTTTTTCTCCCCAATTGTATCCGGCCAATTACCCCACTCTCCCGAGCTCTTCCGGTCGCTGCTCCACCCCCTCTGCCGATCCGGGGAGGGCTGCAGACTTCCACATGCCTCCTCCGATACATGTGGAGTCGCCAGCCGCTACTTTTCACCTGACAGTGAGGAGTTTCACCAGGACAGGGAGGATCACGCTATTCTCCCCAGTTCCCCCTCCCCTCCGAACAGGCTCCCCGACCGACCAGAGGAGGCGCTAGTGCAGCGACCAGGACACATATCCACATCCAGTGTCTCACCCGCAGACATGGCCAATAGGGACGTCTGACCAAGTCGGCGGTAACAAGAGGATTCAAACAGGTGATCCCAGTGTTGGTAGGCAACGGAATAGACCACCACGCCACCCGAACATCCTGTTTTACAGCTTTAAAAAAAAAAAAGTGTGTCAGAAAAGGTGACAGGCAGTTTGCCCCCCCCTTTTTTAAAGCTCACTCTTTGCATCTGCATTGCCTGTCAAGTATGAAAGGCAGTGGTTTGGGGGGTAAAGTGAATAGCCTAAACATGGACTTCAAGGCCCCGCGGTAAGGCACCCTGGTGATACTTTAAGAAGTAGAAAGATCAAGGCGGGAAGGCTGATGATTAATGGTTTCCAGCAGAAAGAGCGCAGCGAGTAAGGAACTCGTGCTCAGTGCTTTACCTGCCGCCCCCTAGTGTTTCTCACTGCTGCATGCCACAGATCTGTTATTCCTTGGTATTACCCCAGTTGATCATGAGCCGAGTGTTAGCCCACATATACAAAGGGCACCTATACACATAGGGCCTTGTGTTAGCCCACACACACACACACACATATACATCTATATCTATATATATACACACACACACACACACACACACACACACACACACACACACACCTGTGCAGACAAAGGGCACATATCCACTTATAATCTCTTTCACACACAAACACACAAACACACACATCTGCAGGCATGCACGCGCATGCACACGCACGCGCACATACAGCAGAGACCTGTACTGCACAAATATACAGATAAGGGGTCCAGGGTTTTCTCTGCAGCCTCTGCAGCTATATTCAGGTGCGTAAACTGCATTAGACAGAAGCCCCAGCGGCTTTTCACTGGCCTCAATAAGAACACAACACACCTCTGAGACCACCGCAATCACATTACATGGTCAGTGGGACCATACAACCTCCCAAACCCCACCTCTACACAACCCACTGCCACCATCAGCCCTCCCAACACAACTAACAAATCCATTCACATGCACACAAGCACACACAACTGCACACATACTCCAATACACCGAACTGGGGAATGACCCATTTTACACAGGAGCTGGGGGAGTATGCTCCACGGAAATTTGGGTGGATGTGCCATTGTGCATGGAGAGAGAGAGAGAGAGAGAGAGAATGTGTGTGTGTGTGTGTGTGTGTGTGTGTGAGTAACAGCTGGAGAGCGAGTGACCAAGAGAGATAAAGAATAGGCACTCATTGCTTCTCATGGCACATGTGCCTCATGCTAGAGTATGTCTTTTGTGTAGGGAAAGTGAAAACCAGTGCCTGAACAGTGCACGTGCATAAATGGCAGTGGTTAAGACTCACAAGAAAGTGTGTAACCTGTATTTCACTGGGTAAATCTGTTTGTGTATTTCTCTCTCTCTCTCTTGCTCTCCCTCCTTATCTCTCTCTCTCTCCTTTGTGTGTGTGTACGTGTGTTTGTGTGTGGGTCTGTGTGTGTGTGTTTGTGTGTGTGTGTGTGTGTGTTTAAAGGGTCACATTGTTTTTGGCATGTTTATCCCATTACAAACAGGGTAGCTCCTGACCAGTAATGAAGTAATATAACGCGATACTAATAGAATTCCAGTAATACCATTACAGTTACTATGTCAAGTAACACCCGGAATTAAGTGTTAATTTTTTTTTAAAGAATACATCCACACTGACTGCCTGCCAGTGTGCCGCAAGAAAAAATGTCCCCTGAAGATGGCTGAGATGGCTACAGCGGGGAGCTCTGCTCCAATGTTATGCATTGTTACGTTATCGTTGCGTGATAATTAAGCCAAACGCATATTTTGTTGTGGTAAATCTGTTTGGTGGTGTGTTCCAGTGCCGATATTTAAAGCCGGGATTAGACTACATGATATTTTTGTCTTTCACGATGGTCACCCTGTCAGATTAGGCAATCATAGTGCCATAAATTCTTGCCACGTCTTAGCCGGGAGACTGGCAACACAACATGTATGGCCCTGACCAATCATTGTATGCTGCCTTTCAAGATCTTGCGCGAGTTCATAGGTCATTGGCAAAGATGGGCAGTATTTCAATTACACGTATTTAAAATATGTATTTAATTACTTTTGGGTATTTTGTAAATTGTATTTTGGTGGACAGGGGAAAAAAACCCCAGCATGTATTTGTAACAAAATACTTTAAGAGCTTGTATTTGTGTATTTGAAATACTTAAAATACATTATTTAATATGTAATTTTATTCTCAAATAAGACACATTTTCATCCCATGGTTCAAACTGTAGGAAAAAAAAACTGTACAACAATTAACCTAATCAGTCTTTAGCTAAATGCAAGTGAATCACGTGACATGTCCTGGCGGGTCCAGCAACGCACTCATTGTGGACTATCGTATTTCACTTGTGTTCCTTGTGACCAGTAGCTTGAGGAAAGACGCTTCGGTGTTCGGTGCAAATTTCCCCCAAGATAAAAGTATGTAATCAAAATATGATCAGATATTGCATGCTATTCCTGAATAACTTTAAAATACAACAGAAGAAAAGAGTAATTGGCAAACACATGCTCTAGAACTAGCAAATATATTTATTAGCTAGTAACGTTAGCATACCAGCTAAGGTCATAGACACACTCAGGTAGCATGGAACAGTGGCATATCGTGGTTAGCCATCATATGGGGAGCGTCGTTAGTGAGATTAATTAGTAGCAACTTCTGTAACTCAGGACAACATTCATTTCTAGCATAGTTACATTTAGGCGTTTTATAGCGGCCATTCTTAATGGCCTTAATGGCCACTTCTGTCAGTGAAACAGCTTGTGCAGTCCTCTTGAGGATAAGGATAACATTTTGCACTGTTTGCAATGCCAGGGTATGGTCAGGATAATATCCACGTAAAAAAAAAAAGACCTCATACAAACAAACTACACTCTGAACGGGGTCCAGTGACACAAAATACAATTGACTCTTTTGTCACATCCTTTGTCACTAAGGGACTAAGGGCATGTACCCCTTGGCCACTGTTGAGCATAAAGAATTCATAGACTTGCTACAGGGACTTTGCCAAGGTGGTAAAGTTATGTCTGGGAATCGATTAAGATTTTAATAATAAAACAGCAAATTTGAAGGAGAGACTTGAATGCATACATGTTTGCACCACTGCAGATATCTGATCAACTAAAAAAACAAGTTATATGGGAATCATTGTACATTGAATACAGACACCCTAGGATGTGAATCAGCTGCTCTTGCTTGCAGACATTTTCCCAGTCCACAAACCTACAATCACATTGCAGAGCTACTGGAGGAAATCCCTTCAGAATATAGACTCTCAACTGACAATAGTGTGACTACTGTAACTGACAATGCATCAAACTCCTCAACAGCATTTCAGTATCACAGTTGTTTCAGAGCAACAGGATGAGACAGATGAGGAGAAATGAGATCTTTCATTTGTAATGATAGATCAAGAGAGAGGTGTCAGAGTGTGCTATCATTCTACCACCTCATGTCAGGTGTTTCACTCACACTGAGTTTGGTTTCAATCACTGATGCCAAAAGGACAATTAAAGAAAATTCAACTCTCTCCAGCCTGAATCATTCATCCATGGCAGTGTTCAGCCTTATGGAATGCTTCTGGCAGACCATAATGCGGAAATACTCAATGACTCGACCATCCAGCAAATGAAGAAACCCTGTGTTTGTCAGCGGAATTGTCTTTATGTTTGAGTCAGCTGACATTTCTTCAGGAGGAGCTTCCTGAGAACATGCCTGCCTTGCAACTCCCACCATTCAAAGAGGTAGAGCTTGATTTCCTTTAGGAATACTGCAGAGTACTCAAGCCCCTTGCCATTGAAAATGACCACCTTCAAGATCAGACCTCATGCTACTATGGTGAGCTCATACCTACACTCTTTGCTGCTCAGGCTAAAGTACATGATCTGCAAGCGTCAAACCTGTGGTTCTGCTCACATATCTTGCAAGCCACCATAGCTGGCTTTGAGAAAAGGTTCAGTATCTCCTTACAGCTGAAGACCGATGTCAATGAAACCCTCCTGGCTACAGCAACCCACCCGTTTTTCAAGATAAGGTGGTTGCCTCCCAAACTAGCTGCAGAGAAGAAGAGGATCCATCACCTGTTTCTGCACTCAGCTGAAGAGCTTGGTCTTGTGTCAGAAAGTGTGACTGCCTCATCAAACACCATTGACAAGAATGAAAACTATTTATTCATCTTTTTTGACCAGGGTAGAAGTAAACTACGTTCACTTCAGTGTCTTAAGGTTAAACTGCAATTTCATGAATTAATCATCAAAAATCAATATTCATCAGTTAAAAAATAAATGAGTAGCTGGTTAACAACCTTGTTCCCCCATTTTCCTCTACTGTTTCCAATCTTAACAACCGGAACTGAGAGCCAGTTGGGCAGAGAGAGTTGCCCAGTCACAGCAAAGCACAGTTGGAGACCCTGCACTTTCTGGAGGACCCCAGAAAGGACCTTTCCTTGCTAGATTCATATCAACTGATAAAGCTACTCTTTGTGAGATTCAGCACCACTTTTCCATCATCGACACCAGTTGAGCATCTCTTCTCCTTTGCAGGCATGGTTTACCACCCTCACAGAAAGTGATTAACAGCTGAACTGACGGTTTTTGGTGGCGCTGGGGGGAAGGGAGGTTCTCTTTCTCTTCTACTATTTTGCACTGTATCATACACAGCTGTAATTGTACTGTTATGTCTTTTGCACTCGTTCAGTTGGTTGCTTGTAAAGTTGGAGCTCTCAGAAATTTACTTAGTCCGCCACACTAATATTTATCGCTCTTGAAAAAGGCATCTGTCAGTCCACTTACTGTCATCCAAAAGGGATAACGGCTGTCTCAGGAAGAAGAGGATGTCACCTGAGAGTTTAGGAGAGCTTTCAAATCGTTCCTTGAAGTTATTTGCCAGGTTCATCACAAGATCTTCCATCATTGGATCCTCCCGCATTTTGTCTTTCTTGCAATGCTCCTGCAGACAAAGAAAGTGCAACTTTCTCCCATGAGTGTTTTGCTCCAAAAGGTTCAGCTTTGACCTGAAAGCTTCAACCAACTCGTACATGTCTGCAACAGTGTTGTTCTTGCCTTGTAATCACAGAGTAAGGTGATTTAGATGAGACATATGCCATTACCTTATTGTCACTTAAAAACCTTTGATATTCTTGGGCTTTTTGGTTCGCAGTCCAGATAAAAATGGCACAAGCTCATCACGCAGATCACACACCCACTCCAATATACGGCCTTTGCTCAGCCAGCGAACATCATTATGCAGCAAAATATCCTTGTGCTCTGCATACATTTCCTCCAGCAATGCTCTGTAAAGGCAATGTTGAAGACTAGAAATCTCATCTCATCATCAGCCACTTCTCTGGGGTCGAATCGCAGTTGCAGCAAGCTAAGAGATTTGGGTCTACCACGGGGTCTCCTCCCAGTTAGACGTGCCTGGAAAACCTCCAAAGGAAGGCGCACAGGGGGCATCCTATTCAGATGCCCGAACCACCTCAACTGACTCCTTTCGACGCAAGGAGCAATGGTTCTACTCCGAGCTCCCTCCGGATGTCTGAGCTCTTCACCTTATCTCTAAGGCTGAGTCCAGTCACCCTATGGAGAAAGCTCATTTCAGCCGCTTGAATCCGTGACCTCACCCTTCTGGTCACTATCCAAAGCTCATGACCATAGGTGAGGGTTGGAACAAAGATTGACTGGTAAATTGAGAGCTTTGCCTTCCAGCTCAGCTCCCTCTTCACCACAATGGTCCGGTACAACGTCCACATTACTGCTGATGCTGCACCAATCTGCTGGCCAATCTCCCGCACCAGCCTACCCTCAATCGTGAACAAGACTCCGAGATACTTGAACTCCTTCACTTGAGGTAACAACTCATTCCCAACCTGGAGGAAGCAATCCACCATTTTCCGGTAGACAGCCATGGCCTCACACTTGGAGGTGCTGACTCTCATCCTGGCCAGTTCACGCTCAGCTGCAAACCGCCCCAGTGTGCGCTGGAGGTCGCATTCTGATGAAGCCAACAAAACCACATCATCTTCGAAGAGCAGAGATGCAGTTCTGAGGTTCCCAAAACAGACATACTCCTCACCTTGGCTGCACCTTGAGATCCTGTCCATGAATATCACAAACAGAACTGGAGACAAGGGACAACCTTGATGGAGTCCGACACCCACCAAAAATGTGTTTGACTTTGTGCCAAGAACGTGGGCACAGCTGTCACTTTGGATAAACAAGGACCGGATGTCTTGTAGCAACTGCCCTGGTACCCCATACTCCCGCAGTACCCCACACAGAGTGCCCCGGGGCACATAGTCGTAAGCCTTCTCCAAGTCCACAAAACACATGTAGACTGGCTGGTCAAACTCCTATGCCTTCCTCAGCACTTCCGCAAGGGTAAAGAGTTAGTCCGCTGCTCCATGGCCAGGATGGAATCCACATTGTTCCTCCTAGATCCAAGGTTTGACAATTGGTCGGAGCCTCCTTTCCAGCACCCCACATTAGACTTTCTCAGGGAGGCTGAACAATGTGATGCCTGGCTAACTGGAACACACCCTTCTAGTCTGCACCGGAGGGTGGAGACTAGAAATCTCATTAACAACATTTACCAGTCTCATAGTAGTATTCATCGTTCCACTACAGTGCACTATTCCAAGTCACTGTCCTAAAACATGCTCTCGCATTCTCGATGCTGGCTCTGTATAAATTCTGTGATGCTTTTATATGTATCATCCTTTAATCCCCTTATATCCACCTCAATCCAGATGCACTGTTAAATTCATTCAATGATCAGTTCCTATCCATCCTTGACCAAATTCCACTGTTTAAAATTAGGAAACAAAAAACAAAAACCTCCTCTGGCTGAACGATCACACTCATGCCCTTAGAAGACTGTAGAAAATCAGAACAATGATGGAAGTTCAACAAGTCTGAATTAGCACATAACACTACTAAAAAACAAATGTTAATTTACTTGAAGGCAGTTAAGGATGCGAGATGAGTGTACTCCTCTGAACTAATATCAAGAAATAACCACAATCCTAAAGTTCTATTTAGGGTAATTGATTCTGTTATTAATGGCCCTTCCCCTTCTCTATTTTAAACTGATGTTGAGTTGTCCGAAAAAAGAATAAAAATCTAACTCCTTGTATAAATAAGGTGAAGAATCAGGTCCCAGATTCACCCTGGCACTTCATTCCATTCCACATGCCAATTCCATCTGTTTTATTTAGTTCCAACCAATTACAATTTCAGTGTGAGAGTACAGTCTCCAATATGAACTCGTCCTCCTGCATCTTCGACATATTTCCCACTAAGCTACTCAAGGAGATATTTTCAACTATCAACCCTGTTATTCTGCAAATTCTTAATAATTATCTGGCCTCTGGTTCTTTTCCAGACAGTTTTAAGCATGCCATTGTTCAACCATTGCTGAAGCAATTTAATTTAAATCCCCTGTCCTTAAGTAACTACAAATCAATCTTCAAATTGTCTTTTTTTATCTAAGGTTCTGGAGAGTAATTGCATTTCAGTTGATTTATTTTATAAACACGAACAGTGTTTTTAACAGTTTCCAGTCTGGTTTTAGAGCACTTCATAGTACCCAGACAGCTCCAGTCAATGTCACTAAAGACTTACTGGTGACTGCAGACAGAGGTTACTGCTCAATTTTAGTTATTTTAGACTCAAGTGCTGCTGTCTTTGGCACAATCATTCACAACATCCTCTTACATTGCTGAGAGACTTGGGTTGGCCTCAAGGGCTTTTGCTTTTAGTTTATTATGTTCTTACCTCACCAACCCAACTTCTTTTTTTTCTGTTGTTCTGTGTAACTGTACTTCCTAGAGTTGTGATATCCCTTAAGGTTCAGTTCTTAGCCCCTTCTGTTTTCTATATCAGGCATGAAAACGGGTCAGGGGTGAAAAAGGTGAGAAGGATATGACCCTCTAGGGGGGTCCGGGGGCATGCTCCCCCGGAAGGAAATTTTGAACATTTTATATTTAAATGAATCAATCTGGTGCACTTTGAGAGAAAAATCAAGCATAATTACAAGACAGTATGTATACGTTCACATTATGCTATATAAGAAACGAGACTGACAACTTCTCTCATGAAATGCGCAAGAGCGCAGCTTTAATATAGGGTAATAGTGACAAAACAAGATAGGAATACTAACAACATGTGTATGGGTGTAGTTTATATCTTTTTGGCAGAGAATGCACCGTGCGAATCCTTGTTTATTGATCTACCGGAAGACATCTGACAGATGGAATGAGAGCTCTTGTTCTTTCACTCTTATTTTCCCTTCTAGTTTAAGCGACGACCAATTCCAGCTGCATTTGATGCCTGCATCCACTTGTTTTACAAGAGAGCATCTTTCTCTTCTAACACACTCATTCTGGAAAAACAATGTTAACTTTAGTAGGGTTGACTTCTAGCTTAATTGATAAGTGGTGGTTGTTCACACTTGGATCTGACGTTACATGTTATACAGATATCTGTCTACTTGAAATCAGATGTGTAAAGGAGTCTTTCACAAGTTCAGATAAGTAACTTAGACTATAGGCCTAACGTTACCCTAACCCACAGACTAAAATTGAAAATTGTTTTACACACAATGTTAGGCCTACATACATAGTTGGATTTCAGATTAAAAGGTATCTGGTATTTACAGTCACAATATAGTAGGTTAATAAGTAACATTACGTCCCTTCCACTGACTAACATTACTCAACATAATTCTGTGAATGTAAACTTACATGATGTATTTCGCTACACTCGCCTGCGCTTTAGCGTGATCCTGGAACAGCCAGGCACTAGAGAGCCCCCAGGCTTGCGCCACTCATAGATCGACGGTTACAGTCCAGTTCTTTGATATAAGCCTGTCCTGTGACACATACACATAGGACAGTGAAATTATGATATTGTTAAAGTTTGCTAACGTAACGTTAGCTAATTTGTTGACTCAGTTTCTACAATGTGAGTTAGCTAACTTAGAACACAAAAGCTAGCTAACATTAGCTAGCTAGCGTTAATATTACCTCAGCCTCCCAACGCACCAGTTCCTTAGTCCACACGTCCTGAAATGGGTTTTAGAGATTTTGAGAATTAGCCAACAGTTAACGTTCATCGTGTTTCTTTTTGTGGGATAACGTTAGCTGTACAACCTAGTCTGCTGCGTATACATTGTAAGCTAAGGTTAGCTAACGTTACCCTACTAACTAGCTAGCTAACAATTTTCCACAAGACGCAAATCTCTCCACCTGTCTGTGTGGAATATAGCTAACGTATGCGTCGATGACACGTGGATTCTTTATTAAATCTCTAGCTAGTGATAGATTACCTACCTGAAATCATGTAGGCCTAGGCTATGTCAACAGAGCTCCTGAGTAACGTTATACATCAGAAAATACTGAAATGATTGAAACGCTCACCAAATTCAGTCAGGCAGGCATCAGTAAGCTAACGTTAGTCCAAAGAGTCGTCTTCCCTCAGCCCCATGGAATGCTCAGCCCCGCGCGCTGCTCCATCAATCGCTTTGGTCAGCACAAGCACTCGCTGCACGAGCACTTCACGAGCCAATCGGGTAGCGGTACCTTCCCAGAGAAGACTGGTGACGCGAGGCCCCTCGCGCTCGTAGGGGGAATATTTTTGTCAGTGAAAAAGGCGAATTCGAATTCGATAGCCCAGCTCACCATGGCTCCGCGCTCTCATGTATAACTCCATGTCCGGTCCATACCCCCCCCCCCCAAATATTTTTTCATCGGATCTACACGATTCACGTAGGTCACCTATTTTGGATTCAAAACGGCGAATTTCGCCGAAAGGTGAGTGATCTTCATGCCTGTATATACATGCTGCCCCTTGGCCAGGTCATTCAAAATCACATTGTTTTACCATTTTTATGCTGATGACACTCAGCATAAAATACAGAAAATATATACTACATGCCACTAAAACCCACAGATCCTAGCACCCTAACCAATCTCACAACCTGCCTGTCTGACATTAAATCCTGGATGTCCAAAAAATTTCATAAATTTAATGATAAATCTGAGATCATTCTCTTCCCTCCCCCAACTTCCCTCAACCCTTTTCGTATTAATGTTGGTGGTCTGTCAGGTAGTATTAAACAGGCTGCTAGGAATCTTGGGGTAATATTCAATGCTAACCTCAGTTTTGAGTTTTGATAATCAAATCAAACATGTTGTTCAGTCGTGCTTTCTCCAGCTCAAGCTAATGAATTGCCGATCTGCAAAAAGTTGTATGTGCTTTTATCTATTCTTGGCTTGACTATTGCAACACACTTTACTCGGGTATCAGCAAGGGCTTCCTCCACCATCTGAAGTTGGTACAAAACACTGCCTCTCAATTCATAACTGGGACAAAGACGCATGACCATATCACTCTTGTGTTTGCCTCCCTACACTGGCTCCCTGTTATATTTTGTATTGATTTCAAAATTTCATTGCTCACTTTTAAGGCCTTAAATGGTCTTGCTCCTACATACATTTGTGATTTATTGACCTGGTATCCACCCTCTCAACCATTAAGATCCGCAAACAGAGCCCTGCTGGTTATTCCCAGGTCTCAGTTTGTCACAAAGGGTGATCGGGCTTTTGTTTTTAGAGCCCCCACACAATCGAACTCTCTTCCTATTGAACTAAGACAAACCAAGTCTCTAGCTTCTTTTAAATTTCGTCTTAAAACTTTTCTTTTTGTGAGAGCTTTTGTAAATGTTTGATATTTGTTCATATTTATTCATACTGTTTATAGTTTTACCCTTACTTATTTGGTTTATTCTTATTCTTGACTTGACTGGTTTCATTTCTTTGTAAAGCACTTTGTAAAATTGTTTTGGA
Organism: Lampris incognitus; assembly: GCF_029633865.1. Taxonomy (NCBI): domain Eukaryota; kingdom Metazoa; phylum Chordata; class Actinopteri; order Lampriformes; family Lampridae; genus Lampris; species Lampris incognitus. Next base: position 13,525,316 of record NC_079222.1, on the reverse strand, counting down.
AAAGTGCAATGCAAACAAACTTACTTCATTATTCACCATTCACCCAGTGCTCTGTCAACCCAGAGCACTGGGTTAACAGTAGCAAGCCTGCTTGCCAAACCCTGTGCTGTCCCACCATTGATGGAGCTTCATCTGTGACAACGGACACAATTTTGCTCACGTCCAAGCCATTCTTCCCAAAGAACTGTGTTAATTCATTAAGATGATTTCCCCAGTTGTGTGCCCAGGCAGAGCAAGCAAACAAAGTAGCTGGCCCTGAAAGCTCTTGCCATCAACAAATCTTGCTAACACAGATAGCTGTTCCATATCGGTTTGGTCACAGGGCACGTTTATGGCTAGTGATATGGCTTCTGCTTTCTTCAAATTGGTGAGTACATTGAAAAAAACGCTCCTCCACTAAAAGTTCTACTCTTCGTTTTAGCCGATAATGGCACCTGCTTCAATAGCTCCACAACCTTTTTCTTAGCTTTAGCAAGGCTCCATGAAACATGCAATGATACAGCTGTTGCATTGTCTTGTGCAAGTGTTGATTTACAGATAGAAGAAATAGAGTGCTTGTATGTTTTTGTATTTGCTATTTTTTTTGTTTGCGGTGATCTGATTTTGTAGGTTCGTTGGCATTAAAACTGGCAACATGCATGGTTAGGTGCCACTAGAGATTATCTGCTTTAAAGACAGCTATGATCTGCATGCATATCAAGCATGTCAGTTTGGTATTGGCGTGATCTGTCAAAATAAAACAAAAGCAATCAGTCCAGTCAGATCTGAATTGATGGTTTTGCCATGTTCTTGGTTTAGGACAGTTATTGATTATCTGTAACTTAGCTGGTGAGTGGCTCTGTTTAGTCAAGGACTGTAGAGAGCGTGGAGTCCGTCTTACATCTACGCGTGCTCTATGGCATAGGTCAAGTGCACGGTGTGGGGTGAGGTCAAAATAAAGTAGAGCAGCACACAATTTATTTCACCTGTTGGGCAGGTATGTTAATGCCAATGGGTCAGCGCAGGCCAGACATTTGGCTCTCATGGGCCGGACCTGGTCCCCGGGCTGCTTATTGGGATTCAGGAGCATAGGATCAGCATATTAGTGTGCAGGCAAACACAAATTGATTTTGTGTGTGTGTGTGTGTGTGTGTGTGTGTGTGTGTGTGTGTGTGTGTGTGTGTGTGTGTGTGTGTGTGTGTGTGTGTGTGTGTGTGTATCTCAAGAAGTTAGAGATTTATTTTTTTCTCAAGTTGTCAACAACAACAACAAGAAATAAGTACCTTTTAGTTAAGGCACACCAAATATTCCTTCTTTTTTTTAAGTATGCTGATATTATGCATCTGGGAATTTTAGCTATTTCCCAGCATGGCTAAATGGTATTTTACTGTGAGTCAAACAGAGTTTTGGTCTTGCTGGTTATCAGATATCCACACAGAGATGCACATTTATGTGTCAAGCCAACATTTCCCTAAATTTTGAAGCCAACAGGCATTTCAACCTGCAGGGCGCAACAAGAGGGGTGCCAAAACAGACATTACTCCATAGGCTACATTATAATATAAGGCTGTGAAATTTCATTTACAATGCTTGTGTTCCTTCAGCATCTAAAATAAAAAAAAAATCATGGATTTGTCATAAAAAGCAAGCAGTTCCACATTGCCAAAAAAATACCCTAAATTGTTAAAAAAAAAAAAATATTACATTAATGACAATACCTTGCACAAATAAACAGGGTTAAGAGTGAATTCATGATAATAAAAGTTTCCAAAATCTGTATGTAGATCTGCTTTATCTAACATTAATGTATGAGCATAGTTGCATCCATTTGTCTACATGCCTCTGAAAAAGTTCACATCATTGACCAGCAGCTTGTAATCAGTGCTAAAAGTGGCGCTGGTTGCTTGACAGTGACAGTACATCACTTTCTAATGAAGGCTAAGTCTGCAAGTGATTTGTAGTAGCGTTAGCATTAGCAACTTAAGTATTTCATCAAATTAACCATCTGTTGCTCACATACGTTGTGCGTAACATTTATAAAACATAATCTGAGTCTTTATCTATCAAATGTGTACTTACAACACAAAAATACAAGCTACTGCTGATTTTATTGCTTGAGGAGCTAGCATTACCGCCACTGGGGACTCAGAGATCAGGAATCTGTTATTAAGGCTGGATTAATGTTGTTTCTTGTCCCATTTTTACCATTGTGGTAGAAAATTTTACTCAAAATACTACCAATGTTTCCATGACATGACTAACCACCATGTTGGACTAAGCCGAGAAATACGCTTCAATCCACACCTATAGAAACCAGTTGGGTCGCTGATTGTAGGTTATAACATGGTTTTACATAGTGCCTGTGTTTGTGTCTCACCTGTATGAGGCGCCCCTGCTCAGTCTGCAGAGTATTAAGGTCTTGTCCTAGGCTGCCTTGTCCCCTGCGGAGAGACTCGTAGTCCATTTTCAGCTGCCCAGCATGGGCTGACAGTTTAGCCACCTCCTCTGCCAGGCTGACCAGCAGAGCCCGGTCCTGGCCCTTCACTGATTTCAGATCTGAGTCATGGTCCGTTAATGAATGTAGCAGCGATGTCTGCACACCCTCTAGGCGCAGAAAGTTGCTGTTATAGTCAGGACAGTTAGGATCGATGAAGATGTTGATGCGCGAGCCATCACCTCTCTCCACGGTGACCAGTGCATTTGCCTCATCCTGATTGGTTGAAATGTGCGGCGGGCCATCGGACATGGGAGGGGCCTGGTAGTGGTTCATGAAGAGGATGGTGCCAGTTACAGTGACGGCCAGCAGGACAGCCACAAAAAGCAGAATGGTGCAGAGCAGGTAGCTGCAGCTCATCCTCTACAAGTAGGACATATAGAGCAAGGGAAGGAGGATGGTAGCAAGCAGCAGGGTAGAGGAGGTGAAATTGTTGGCAGGAAGCCATGTGAGGAAATGAAGTAAAGAATGAATGAAGGAAAGGGAAAAAAAGGGGAAAGAAAAAAAATAATTGTTACAATACACAAAAGTTATTCAGGAGAACAAATAAAGACCTGGGTTAATCCTAACTGGATTAAAATGTATTGCAAAGTTCATTCTGATTCTGAAATTACCTTAGATATTTTTACCCTCTAAGATGCTTTAAATTTCTATGATATAAACATTCCCATCCGTCATGATATAGTGCAGAATGATTTAAAAACAGAATAAAGATTCCTTCCACTGTCAGTCCTCTGTCTTTGCCCAAAAGTAAGCAAAACGACACAATTTCTGTGTCGTTTTGCAACATGCACTATGTCTTCTGAGCTGGAGTAGCGAGGGTGAGATCTAAAATGAGCCTGACAAATTTATAGGGAAGACATAATACAGGGTGCCGGCTCCCCTCTTCCTGCTTCAGAAAGAAAAAAAGAAAGAAACCAGGGAACTCTGGAAAAAAGGAAAAAGAAACAGGAAGCGATAAAAAAAGAAAAAGAAATGGAAGATAGGCAAAACAAGGGGGAGTATAATATAAATAAATGAACCCAGAGTCCTGTCAGGGGAAAAGGTAGCAATTGAAGGGCGTCATCTTTGTGTCAACTGTGTGTGCTATAAAAAGGTCTACCTTTACAACCCAGTGGCATTCTGCCACTCAGGACAGCAGAAGGATCCGTGGATAGAGGAAAACAATATGGCCTACCTATGCATGATTAACGATGCCTGGCTCCCCCGCACCCTCCACCAAATGAATCAGACACTGCGACTATTTTCTGCTGGATGACGTGCTCTCTGCAAGAATAAGTGAGCTGAGGTGTGTGTGTGTGTGTGTGTGTGTGTGTGTGTGTGTGTGTGTGTGTGCATGCGTGTGTGTGTGCATACATGTGCACAAACATGCATGTGCACACAAGCACACGTGACTGTACACACATGTGAACTTTGACATAATTGCAATTTCCTGCTTTCAGAATTTAGCACATTTGTTTGCGTGTGTATTTGCATGGGTGATCTGTTACTATGTGTAAATGTGTTGCGCGAGCAAGTTAATTAATATGTAAATTGGCTTTACAAGTACTACAGTGAGCCACACTAATCGACAGCTAATGGTCTGCTTCATGGTAGTGTTTTATGGCTGCGTTAATCTCTGAGAAATCAATTGTGTCTTGCAGGGAGCACTCTGATCCGCCGTGTTTACCCATACTCCTTCAGCAGACGGAAAAAGGTCAGAAGTAGTAAGTTATGTAGGTATGGACTATTATCTGCATTTAAAGCCAAACACCGACCATGCAACACAATTGCTACGTTAATCCTTTGACTTTAATTAGTTCTTAATGGAGTCAAAGAACCGAATGTCTAATCTTTTAAACAAACCAGAAGACAAAACCTTGAATTCATTTCCATTGATCAGGAAATTAATACAGTAGTGGGCTAAAATGCCCGTTTGAAATTCTGCGTCTGCAAACATTTAATTTAATGGTTGTTATCAACAGTAACGACTTAGAGAACTAATCCTTTTTCCTGTTAAATTCATAAAATTCACATGTACATATTTATAATAATTATAATATATAATATAGATATATAATATATAATGATATATAATAATATATAGTAATATAAAATATAATATAATAATAAATAATATAACAGATAAAGAATATATTTATATTATAGGTCATTATTATTATTATTATTATAGGTTAGAGGTCGCCCAGGAGCAGCTGGATGTGGTAGTATAATATATTTCTCTTATATTTTTTCCCTCATATATATATATAATATTTGAAATGTGTGTGTGTGTGTGTGTGTGTGTGTGTGTGTGTGTGTGTGTGTGTGTGTGCGTGCGCGTACGGTCGTCTGTGCTTGTGTGCTCTCCCATACAGATACACAGATTCCAAGTCAACTCAGCTGAGAGGAACAGAGCCTAGAGGCAGATAGCGGTGACAGTGGCTCCATGCATGCCAGCGGTGAAATGTGTCCAGAACACAAGGGCCACAGTGAAGCTGGCTGCCAAGGAAATAACACTGGGGGCTAGAGCAACAATCACACTGCCCCCCCCCCAACCCATCCCACCCCGTCCAGATAGAGCACAATCTGGCACTGCCACTAATACTGACACACACACACAGACACACACACACACACACACACACACACACACACACACAATTGACATCAGTTTCTCATACACTAGCTACCAAAACACTAAAACTTTGAATTTACATACAAACCCATAAAACGGTAAACACAAAACACACACATACACACACACACACACATGCTGAAACGCACACGTACATATATGCACATGCACAGAGATGGACTTACACAAAAACGCATGTGCGCTCACGTAGCCTCACACACACACACAAACATCCACAAGAAACACAACACACTCACACAGAAATACGCACAACTTACGTCTAACACATACCTGCCAAATATGTGATACAGGCGCGCAAATGTGCGCGCACTCACAGTAAAAAAATGTGAACACTGCTTTAGTGGTTTCATCCCTTGTCTATCTGTTTTATTCACATGGATACGTTATAGAAAACAGCTCCAGTGAAGTGCTGTCACACAACCATTTTTTTGTCTCCTTGCTTAGCATGTAGACTCCTACTGTATTTTTTTTTTTTGCGGCTTAACAAGCAGCCCTTCTGTACAGTTTGAGTGCAAGTGTAAGTATCTGTGCGAGTGTGCACATGCTTAGTGTGTGTCTGTGTGTGCACATGTGCATGTGCACTGTACTTTAAGTGTCCATAATGGCTTCCCCCTGCAGAGCAGCAGCATGGCGACATTAAAACAGTTTCATTGAGCTCTGTTGCCAGCGGGGCAATATGTCAGTGAAAGCCGTCTCCCGCCACGGCGCTAAATATTCATCGCTAGGATCCTGATCGCTGACTTAACACGGGAAGGATTTATGACGGCCCAGTTCTACTGACAGAGAGACACATGGAGCTAACATACAACTAACTCGTGGAGGCAGGAAGACGGGGCGAATGGATTGGCTGAGGGATGAGGCACATTTAGCGCCACGGTGAAGAGAGACGGTTCAGTGGCTGCCTTATTTAATTTTTAGATGGCGAATAAACCACAACAACCTTTGCAAACATGATCTCTCTCTCTCTCTCTCTCTCTCTCTCTCTCTCTCTCTCTCTCTCTCTCTCTCTCTCTCTCTCTCTCTCTCTATCCCCATCATGTTGGGCCGTGTCCCTTGCCAGTTTGTAGCTCAGTGTGTTGTGTTCGGGTAGCGGTGGAGCACACGCGCGGCCTCGTAACTCGGCCTCAGTAAATGAAGCTCTCAGTCTCGCTGTAGGACTCCACTCGGTAATTAGCAGCTGGGTTTAAAATCTATTCCTCTCTTTACACGTGCCACATTTTGAGATTTAAGAGGACAAGGGAAGATGATGGAAGAGGGAAGGATGGATGGATGGATGGATGGATGGATGGATGGATGGATGGATGGATGGATGGATGGATGGATGGATGGATGGATGGATGGATGGATGGATGGATGGATGGATGGATAGATAGATAGATAGATAGATAGATAGATAGATAGATAGATAGATAGATAGATAGATAGATAGATAGATAGATAGATAGATAGATAGATAGATAGATAGATAGATAGATGGACGGATGGTCAGGTGGGTGGATGATAGATAGATCAATAGATGGATCGATAGTGCGGAAAGAGAAAGAGAAAGAGAGAGAGAGAGAAACAGGGAATGAGACACACCAACAGAGAAAAGAGAGGGCGAGTCATCCTTCCTATGGAAATGATGTCCCCCCCCCCCCCGCAGTAGTGTTGGCAGACACATCTTGGACAAACAGACAGCTCTGTCTGCTCATTGGATATGCAGGAAACTACAGGGGGTCATGGGGTTGTTTCCTGTAGTCTCTCTCACAAACATCCACTTACACACGTGCACACACACACGCACACACATGCGCACACGCCATGTATACCTTTCACATACAGACAGACACAGATATACTCACAAATGCATAGAAACACAAATATTCATACATGAGTGCATTCATGTAGATGAATTCATCAAGAAGCTGAATTCATGGATACCAGATTGTTTTTTCTCTGTTTAATTGTACTTAGATGGCTTTTTATTGCCTTATGTTGCTTCTATGCCCGTTATGTCTTTTGCAAAGCACTTTGAATTACCTTGTGCTATGTGCTATACAAATATATTTGGCTTGCCTTTCCTACCACTCCAATCAAACACACATAGAGGTGTAAGTACATGCATCCACTGTGATTTTTGCATGCACATCCATGGCAAACCTATTGTACATGCACACACACTCACAAACCAAATCCCAAACCATTTCCTTAAACTGAAGCTTTAAACTCCCTTCAACAGGCAGATTTACATAGCTATTTGATATATAACTTCTGCCGAGTTTCAACTTTTCTATACCACTCTTTCTGCAGTAGCCTCCATGAGCACTCCACTCAGTTACAAAACACCCGGGAGCCCTTAATCCCATCTAACGCTTGTGTGTTTGGGACCTTGAGTCGAGGTTGTGCTATCATTGCTGCTTGGTGGCAAAATGTGATGTTTAATATGCCATAATCCCCCCCACGCTGCTATCACCACAAGAATCGTCAGCGATAACTAATCCCCCATGCAGGTGAGCAACTACTGTTCATACTAGGCTCCCGTTTTGTTTTGTTTTTTTCTTCCAAGAATGGTGAAGGGATATAAAAATAAAAATGGAGATAAAAGGATTGCGTATACACTGCTTGTAGGTGCATGGCCTTCAATTATTCCCAGTTGTTGGTTCCAGAGTATTCAACTCAATGATTCAAAGAGATCAAATATTATAGTTGTATTTATTGACTTTGAAATAGGAACGGGCTCACAACACTAAGTCTGAGAAATAGAAGAGCCAAAATCAGAATTGGTCTTGTCTGATTCCACTTCTGTGTTCGGATTATGAGATTATGATGCAACAGTGATTGGAGGAGGCTACAATTAAACCAATAATGGAAACTTTTTTTGTTGTTGTGTGAAATGATTGGAAATTTCTGCAGTTTGATACTTTTTCTGTTATTGTAAAATAATCAGTGAACAAACTGACTATATACTGTGTGTTTGTATGTGTGTGTGTGGGGGGGGGGGGTATTTTTCCAAGGATGAATCTGGGGAAGTTGCCGCCTTCAAGTGCTAGGATTGGCCAGGTCAGCCTGTCAGTCAACCTGCCAGGAGTCCCGCCCTCAATTTCACGTTAAATCTGTTATTCAGTTCGCTACATGAGGCTGCTACGATAATACGGCTCCGTAGGCTGCGGCCGACGGTACATATGGCCTATCGTTAGTTCGTAAAAATCTTGATACTGATTTGGGGACAATGACATGGCTGTGTAAACTACTAATAAGACACGTTAGCCCCTAGCTAACGGGTCTGACCCTTTAGTCGAGCGGTTAGTTATGTCGCCTTGAGGTGCAGTACACCATGTATCGAATCCCGCACCGGGCGAAAAAATAACCGGTTACAGCTGGATAGCTTGTTGGTCTTATTAAACAAACTGTCAAATTATATTTACTGTTTGTCAACCGTACGCAACGTTATTGACATTGAACCTTGCTAGCATAGCGTTAGCTTTCTGGCTCATAGCTGAGTGAGCTGAGCGGACTATTTCGCCAAGTCGTATCTAAGGTTCGCCCTATTTATTGGAGTTGTGACTATCGTTTCCATTGTATTAGAACTTTATGGGATGGAAATGATTGTTCCAGGTATTAGTCAAACCCTCGGGCGTTACCAGGGAAACAGGCTAGTGAAATCTTTAGATTTTAAATTGCAAAACACATGAAAATACAAATTGTCCTAATTTTCATTACTTTGGCAAGTGACCATGGTATAAGCGGGATATCCTTCGAGGTGTCCATTATCAGGAATTAATGGCCTACTCCTCGTCCATTATTACATCCTGATAATGGACACCTCGTCAGGCATTATCCCTTAATTGATCTACTTATCAATAATGCTTATTGTGAATTAATTTGACCTTCAACAGTGGATAGTGATGTTTTCCTGGACAATATCATGCATTTTTTTCGTCTTCTTTTCGCTTCACTTTCGCGCGTTCAACTAGCAAACTGGCCAATCCTAGCGCATGGGGGGGGGGGTAGTCCTGGCAGGCTGACAAACAGGCTGACCTGGCCAATCCTAGCGCTTGCGGGCGGGAACTTCGGAACTTCCTAGATTCATCCATGGGAAAAAATATTTGTGTGTGTGTGTGTGTGGGGGCGGGGTGCACATACAAATGTGTGTGTTTGTGTTTACATACAGTATGAAATTGGGAGCACACCCTTACCTTGGGCGGGGTCTCTCTGGCAGTTTCTGAGTCTGACCAGCGGTGTTTGAGTTGGGAGGAGCTTGGCACACATTCACAGAACGTCTGCATAGAACAAACACACATATACAGGCTCTTGTGTCTGAGCTCAAATAGAAAAAAAAAGCCAAAACACTGAACCCAAACCTCAAATGTTACACAAAATCAGTGCTAGTGTCTAATGATGTAGGCAGTAAGAAACAGAAAACAACTGCAACCACCTGCATACATAAATGTGCATACTTAAATGAGACAGATATGAACAGACAGCTGTACACCTCTAGGGTGAATGTGATTTCAATAACTTATATTGGGCTCAGTGTTTCTTCTCTGACACAACTTTCGCCAGATCCCCCATAGACATAGACATAGACACTTCATTATGTCTATCATAGTGGAAACAAAGTTTCAGCAATTTGGATATAATAAGCGAATAAACACAACATTGGCATATACATATAACTTGTGACACAAAATGGATCTTGTTTCTGAGTTCTACTTAAATTTCTCAAAGTAGGCTTTCAGGGGAGCTCATGTCCCTTTCAGGGGTGTGTGTGTGTGTGTGAGAGAGAGAGAGAGGGAGAGAGAGAGGGAGGGAAAGAGAGAAAGGGAGACTGACTTTTAAAGGCAACTTTAATAAAATGTCACAGAATCACACAGCTTTGCAAGACTCAAGAGAAACAGACTGTTTACAAGACATACAAATATCATTATCTAAAAACATTACTAAACATTAATTCATTGTCCATCACTGAACAAATGACATCACCATACCACCGCTGCCTTACAAACACAACCATGCTATTCATTGATTTTTGAAAATTAAAATCAATGAAAACTCTGGCTTTTACGAGACATGTGAACACAGGGACTATTTTTTTCACATAGTTTTCCTTCTCTCTTGTAGACAGTTTGGCTTCGCCAACAAGGAAATTTAAGAGTTGCCATTGTGTTGCATTAATTTTCTTGTATCCTGCTCCAAAAATAAAAGCCAACCCACTAAAAAAAGCTACCAACCCACAGAAAGGACATTCTTAGAAACAGTGTGATTAATCACAGAGATAAAAAAAAAATCACTGCAACAGCTCCATGTAATATTCTCCGCTGTAAGTCACCTGTTCACTTGTTTAAAGGCAGTTTACAGAGGACTCTGCAAAACTGGCTTCACAGTGCTGCTGACGCCAAGTTTTTTCCCTCCAAAAAGTATCCATGTTTCCATTCATCTTAAATGTAATTTATGCAACATCTTTAGATTGATTTTCCATTTACAATATGCAAATTTAAGTATTTTCTCTGTTTGACAGTCTACAATAAACCAGAACAACAGTCTACATTTGGTAATGGTCCCAAATCTGGAAAAGGGCCCTCTTCATCTGGAAACTCCTCTGCTTCCCAAAGCATTGTCAACATTTCATTATCTGCTTTTGTTAATTTTGCAGTCCAGCCATCATCTAATTTAAAATGGTCCTCACATGGCGAACAGATTTCAATCCAATCAGTGTTGCCACAGCTTCAGTGTACATATAAATCCAGGTCCAGCTACATTCACTATTCATCTGAGAGTTGTAGCACCAGCAGAACAGAGAGCCTGATGGAGGCCTGGTGTTCCACTCTTCTGTATGTTTATTCTGGATCCACCAATAAGAGCTTCCCCCAGTAACCAGAACAGGGAGACTGATGGCGCCAAATGTATCTTTTTTAAAAAGGTGCCTTAAAAACTCCCTTATAAAAATCAGGCAACGAGGACAAATTTAAAAACCTAGAATCCATTAAAAACAAAGCAATGTAAAGTCCTAACTTTAATTTTCAAAATGCTACTTGAAAACTCCTTCCACACTGGGTACTTAACCCCAGTCAGATGTTTATGTGCAAATTGGAAACAAAAAGTTGCCACCCTATTGCTAGGTGTACCGGGTCTTGCCCGCCCCCCCTTTGGTTAGTAAAGCAAACTTTGAGGTACCCAATGTATTTATGGCCCAAAACAATCTACTAAAACTGCTTGTAATTTTGGGAGTAAACCGGTAGGTAGATCCATATAGACTAAACCAATGGTGGCTAACCATGTGCCATGGAGAGCCATGTGTATGCAGGTTTTCACTCCAAACCGACTCCACATCAGGTGATTTCACTGATACATTATTCCTCTTTGGTCGATGGGTTGCTAATCTGTGAAATCACCTGGTGTGGAGTCCGGCTGGATTGAAAACTTGTATACACATGGCTCTCCATGGCACATGGTTAGCCACCCCTGGGCTAAACGATGCCATTGTGCTGATGTTACAATTTCATTGATGACAAGAACTCTTCCTCTAAAAGACATCTGAGAGAGCAGCCATTTCCACTTGTTTAAACTGGAGTTCTTCAACTCCAGCTACTCCTGCAGATCCTATCTTACCAAATTCATATCTATACAATGACTGATAGTTCCTGTTATTACAGCTTTTAAGAATACCTTTCTTGATACTTCGACCAAACTCATGTCAGCTTCTAAACCAACTACTTGGCTACTTGACCCTTTACCAGCAAAACTTTTTAAAGACCTCTGACCTTTCATGGGACCTACAATTTATCACATACTACTGGCACTGTTCCCAGCAGTTTTAAGACAACTGTGGTTAAACCTCTACTTAAAAAACTGCACCTCGATTGAGGGTCTCTTAATAACTATCGACCAGTCCCTAATCTTCCATTGTTTTATAAAATACCAGAGAAGTTTGTGTATCAACAATGTTCGACCCATATAAAATAAAACTATCTATATGAACCTTTCAATCGGCTTCCAGGGCCTGTCGCTCCACTGAAACTGCTACGACCAGAGTGTTGAATTATCTTCTACTAGCTATGGACCGATTCCACTTCTGTGCTTGTACTACTGGACCTCAGTGCATTCTTTGACACCACTGATCACTGTATACTTTCAGACAGCAAAAAATGGTAAGTTTAGTGTCTCTGGCTTAGCTCTCTCTTGGCTTAAGGCCTACTTATCTGGGGTAAAAAAAAAATGTGTCTGCTATAATAACATTACATCAAATAAGGCATACCTCAGGGCTCGGTTCTTGGTCCTCTACTTTTTTCACTTTATATTTCACCTCTTGGCCAAATTATATGCAGTCGTGGAATACATTTCCATTGCTATGTGGATGATACTCAGCTGCATGTGCTTATAAAGGCTGGTGATCACACTCAAATGATCAATTTAGAGGCCTGATTGGTTGCTGTGAATAACTGAAAGTCACCAAATTTCCTGCTTTTAAATTCTGATAAAACTGAGATGCTGGTCGTTGGCCCTGCTAGACACAGACACCAATTTGATCAAGTAACAATAACAATCGAAAACTGTGATTTCACAAAGTGTGGCAGCCAAAGATCTTGGTGTGATGTTTGATCACAGCCTTTCTTTTGATAAGCACATTAAAGAAATCACCATGACTACCCTTTTTTCACTGACATAACAGATAAAATTAGGTCTTCCGTGTCTATGGTTGACACAGAGACTCTAATACATGCATTTGTTTCATCCAGACTTGATTACTGTAATGTTCTGTTTTCAGGTCTGCCACATGCTAGCACTAAAAGTCTTCAGATGGTTTGGAATGCTGCAGCTAGAATCCTAACTAAAACTAGAAAATTGACTCATATTACACCAATTTTTGCCTTTCTTCATTGGCTTCCTATCCATGTTAGAGCAGACCTCAAGGTGCTTATATTGACTCATAAGATCCTACATGGGCTTGCCCCATCTTACCTGTCTGATCTCCTTAAACCTTACATTACATCTCGAGCTCTTCGCTTTCAAAATACAGGGCTCCTGTGTGTACTCAAACTTAAAAAGAAGTCAGTTGGTGGCAGGACCTTTTCCTATCGGGCTCCATTCTTGCGGAATAACCTGTCTGCTACCATCAGACAATCAGAGTCTGTTGAGTCCTTTAAATCCAAACTTAAAACTCATCTTTTTTTGCCTTAGTCTACAATTAGTTGCCTTTAAGTTGAGTGCTTCACAACCTGTACTGCATGGTGGGTCGGTTTCTGTCTCAATGAATTTACCAAGCACTGCTCTTCCAACGAGATTATAAAGTATAGATTATTGACTATTGCAAACTCCTCTCTCATGTGTTTTCTCTCTCTGAATGATGTCTTTCTCTACTTCTGTGTATGTGAATGGTGTGATGTGAGTCTCCCCTGTGTGCACATGTAGTCTGTCCTTCTCCTAGGTCTCCATGGTGATGGTGGTCGCCACCTGGACACTGCTTGGCATCCCCCTCATCACATTTTCCGCTAATGCATCTTATAAATCCATATAATTTTGTTTTCCTGTTACAGTGTTATATCCTTCTCTCACTCCTATGTCTGAGTAATGTTTGTTTTTCTTGTCTTTTCTCCCACATATTTGAAAGGCATGATTTGAGTTTCTCTGGTGTGCATGTGTAGTCTGTCCTCCTGTAAGGTCTACATGGTGATGGCGGTCGATGTAACTCAGGTCCTAGGCTGTTGCCCTCTTTCAATTTTGTATTCTGTAAATTGTGTACACACAGCACCCATTGCACATCTGTCCATCTTGGGAGTGATATCCCTGCTCTGTTGCGCTCCCTGAGGTTTCTTCCTATTTTCTCTCCATGTTAAAGGATTTTTTTAGGAAGTTGTTCCTTATCTGATGCGACGGTCCACTGAGGCAAATTTATAATTTGTGATAATGGGCTATACAAATACATTTGACTTGACCTGACTTCCTTTCATCTTCTCTAACATGCCCTCCCAGTTTTTTCTTAACCATTTCTGCATTACCAAGAAAAACACCCACATATCCGATAGTCTTTTTTTCCATCCAAAACCCCCTGATAAAACTGGTAGACCAACAAACCAGTTTTCAGCTGCTAGTGTTTCACTTTTTCTCCAGTTTACCTTTGTGATGACAGCGTTAGCCATCTCCAGCTCATCCACAAAACTCACCACCGCTCCATTCATTCCGGCCGCAGATTTAAAGAGAGACTGACATGCCCTTTCTGAACACATTTTTTAACATTGGGAGTTTGAATCATAACGAAAAATAGGTGTGGTTTTTCAATGTGAAATGCGTAGAAAGACAGTAGCTACTGTCTTTCCGCACATTTCGCATGTGACCACGGCATGGTGGTAGGCCTACGGCACAGCAGTGCAATACAACTTGGTGAATAATATGTTCGATGATACAAATAACTGTTAGATAGATAGATGATAGATATTTAGATAAATAGATAGATAGATAGATAGATAGATAGATAGATAGATAGATAGATAGATAGATAGATAGATAGATAGATAGATAGATAGATAGATAGATAGATAGATAGATAGATAGATAGATAGATAGATAGATAGATAGATAGTAATATGTCATAGCAAGATTGATAATAAAGTCTCAGCAAAATAGCACAAACTCGAGCCAAGTAGCTAGCAGGAGGAGGTGAAAGAACGGCTCCTCCATGGTTTTATGCAAACTGATTGGTGTCTACGTATCCACCAGCACAATTTGTCATTGGACACCATCTACAGTCAACCACAAATCTCTCGAGTGGCCACAGACACACTGTTTTGGCCACTGAATTTCTCCGTGGTCACATTCCAACTCAGAACATAGCCTATCAATAGGAATGTTCAGATTTTGATGTCAGTATCAGTTTAACACGGTTGGCCCCAACAACCTGGACCACCACTAACCCACACTCTCCACTGAACAGGAGAAACTCGAACGGATCTTAAGTCCGTGTTTCCTCTTCAGCTTGGAGAGATCCAAGCGAAGCGTTGCCCGACACCAAGTACACAAAACCAACAACCACTGACAAAACTTAACAACTAACCAGAAATAGACGAAAAAAAATGCACACTGCAATAATATAAACACGATACAAAAACAAAAACAAAAAAAAGAGAGAGTTGGAAAAACTCACTCTGCAGACTAACACACTCCCCACTCCACTCCCAGCATGCACTCAGTGAGAGAGAGAGAGAGAGAGAGAGAGAGAGAGAGAGAGAGAGAGAGAGAGAGAGAGAGAGAGAGAGAGAGAGAGAGAGAGAGAGAGAGAGAGAGAGAGAGCGCACTGGCTGTGGCAGGGATAAAAGCTAAGTAATTATAAAACTGGGGGCTTTCTAACTATTCTAGAAGAGTACATATCGTCCCTGACCTTAAACACCGCTGCTCCCACTGCAGAACTGCTCAATTCTCAATTAGCCTTGTACAATAACACCCACAAAAAAAGACAATCTATAGTCACATGCAAACATAAATGCATGTGTGCACCTGTTTAAACTAAGACTGGTCTCACTAAATACTAGCAATTAGCAATTGCATTAGCATGGATTGGCTGTAGCATTTGGGAAGTGGTGTGAAAAAAGCCTTGGAGTGCATATGTGAGACCAGGTGGAAATAAACATGTTCTATAAAACACTTTATTTCATATGCATAAAACCATCAGAGTTATTATGAATGTGTGTGTGTGTGTGTGTGTGTGTGTCTACTTATTTGCATGTTTGCATATATACAGTATGTGTTTCTATTAGCGGTGGTTTACTTGCTGTATGTTATGCCAGTTTTTGAGTGTGAAATACTGTGTATGAAGCGCACACATTCATTGTTAAGATGACTGACCAATGCTTCACCCCTTTGCTCTGAGCACCCTCTTCTAATGTGCAAGACAGGCAGAGGGAAAAAAGTATAGGGGAGAGAGAGGAAGATGAGAAAGAGATGGAAGGGAGATTTGAGAGAGGTGTGCTGAATTCTAATGAGCAGCCTTAGCGCCATGATAGAAATCCATGTCTGTTCTGCCTAAGACATCGCAGCTGTTTGTGCCTGCAGTAAACAGAGAGGCTACTGAGCTACCACTAATAAATAAAACACAGACTCCACAGTGATGAGGCTGAACAAACTGACAAGGAGACTATACACTGAAGTAACTGGGAAGGTATTCATAAAGATTAAAATGTCCCTAATGTGAATAGGCCATGCAGTTTTATCACTCCGCAAGGAGACAAGTGTGAATGTGTACCCATAAAGGCTCAAATGTAGACACAAGCAAAGGACCATAGCTGAAAAAGATACAAAAGCAAAGATGGATGGACACACACACGCACGCACGCACGCACGCACGCATGCGCGCACACACACACACACACACACACACACACACACACACACACACACACACACACACACACACACACACACACGCCATTATTATCATCATCATCATCGGCGGTTACTCGGTGTCGAGTATGACTGTCCTCCTTCTAGGTCCTTGTGGGTCTTCAGGTGGACAGAGGCCATTCCTGGAGCTGCATATTTTGGGGCAATGTGGGCAAGGGTTTGAAGACGTGGTTGAGGATGTGGTTTGGGCCTTTCTGGTAACTCACTCCTTTCTGAGTCTGCTCTTGTTTTCAGCAGCACAGTGGAGGTCATGTTTGTAGCGCCCAGCAGCTTCATGGAGAGCCAGTCTCCAGGCATCCCTGTCTTTTGCTGCTTGTTCCCAGGTATATATAGCCCTGTGATGGACAGCTGGCCTGTCCAGGATGTCTCCTCGCCTGCCGCCCAATGACTGCTGGGATAGGCTCCAGTATCCCCGTGATCCTGAGAGCAGGATAGGATAAGCGGTTTGGATAATGGATGGATGCTTCCGAGGTGTTAAGGTCTATACCACATTTTTTTATGTAAACCTTGATATTATCTTTATATCACTTCTTTTGTCTTCCTGGAGTACATTACATTACATGACAGTCATTTAGCCGACGCTTTTATCCAAAGCGACTTACAATAAGTGCAGCGTACAGCGTCCTGTCAGAAGCTGAGCGTAAAGGACTTGTTTCGGAAGGCAAGAGTCAGACATAAGGAGGACATAGCCAGTCCATTTCAGCTGATGTTGTGTGATGGGGGCAGTTATAGTAGGGGGGTTGGCCTCCTCGAGGATGCTGAATTTGGTGCGCTTATCATCCCAGTTGATCTTAAGGATCTTCCAGAGGCCACGCTGTTCCAGAGGCCTGCTATATGTGATCCAGGTTTCTGACCCATACAGTAGGGTGGGCAGCACTGCTGCTTTGTACACCAGAATTTTTGTTGGTTCTGGCCTGAAGGTTGCTGTTTTCAAAAACCCTCTTGAAAAGGCCCAGCTGGCACAACTGAGACCATGGTGTATTTCAATGTTAATGCTGGCTTTGGAGGAGAGAAAGCTGCCAAGATATGGGAACTGTTCCACGTTTCCGAGTCTGGTATTGTCTACAGAGATGGATGGGGCAGAGCAGGCATATTTCTGTTGGGTGGGGGTTGGTAGAGAATGTGGGTCTTTTTATGTTAATGGCCAGGCCAAGCTGCTTAAATGCCTTTGCAAAGGCGACCAGTATGCTCCATAGTTCCTCTTCTATGCGGGAAACTAAGGTGTCATCGGCATACTGCAGCTCTATGATGGATATGTTGGTGGTTTTACATTTAGCCCTGGATATAGAATATTGTTAATATTTAGAATATTGTACAAGATTTTGACTCCCTGAGGCAGATTAAGACCCATGAAGTGGAGGATGGTGGCAGTGGAGACAGAGAACAGGGTTGGGGCAATGACACAGCCTTGTTTAACTCCTGTGTGGACCTTGAAGGACTCTGTCTCATCTCCATAACTGCAGAGTACTCTAGCTGACATATTATCATGTAGTAGTCGTAGTACTCTGATATAATTGTCAGGGCAGCCTTTTTTTGACAGAAATAGCCAGAGTGCCTGGAGATTTACAGAATCAAAAGCTTTGGTTAAGTCTTTGAAGGCCATGTACAATGGTTGATTCTGTTCCTGGGCTTTTTTCTTTGAGTTTGCGAGCAGTAAAAATCATGTCCATGGCACCTCTGTTAAGACAAAAACCGCTCTGCAATTTTGGCAGAATTTCCACCGATATTGGAAGGAGTCTGTTGGCCAAGACCCTAGCCAGGACTTTCCCTGTGGTGGAAAGAAAGGAAATGTCATGGTAGTTTCCACACTCAGCTTTCTCCACTTTCTTAAAGATAGAGACATTGAGTGTATCCCTAAGTTGCGCAGGGATTCCTTCTTTTTTCTCATATCTTGAGTAGCACGCCATGGATATGTCTGAGGAGTGTAGGTCCACATGCCCTCTGTACTGCTGTCGGTATCCTATGAGAACCAACAGCCTTGTTGAGTTTCACCTTCCTGATGGCATCCTGGACTTCTCTTACACTAGGTGCTGCTGCCATGTCCTCCTATTTGGGTTGTTGATGGAGATGATGGAAGGGCATCCATCTCAGGGCTCGAGTCCCAGTTTAAAAGATCCTGGTAGAGCTCTTACCACTTCTCTTTGATTGACTCATTGTCTGTTAGTAGTGGGTGCCCATCTTTGGAGTGTATATGGGCCACCCAAGTCTGCTATAAATTTTATAGACTAATGTTCTGAACTTTTGTCTATTGTTATGCCTGAATATGATAATATTCTGATTCTATGCGACTTTAATGTACATGTATGCTACCCTGAGCATCCCCTAACTTCACAGCTTTTAACTGTTGTAGATTCTCTTAATATTTTTCGGGGTCCAACTCAAACTACGCACATTACGTGCCACATCCTGGTCCTGGTTTTATCATCTGGTTGTTTACGGAATAACATGCTATGCAAAGAAAT
This sequence comes from Lampris incognitus, assembly GCF_029633865.1. NCBI lineage: Eukaryota > Metazoa > Chordata > Actinopteri > Lampriformes > Lampridae > Lampris > Lampris incognitus. Next base: position 13,506,370 of record NC_079222.1, on the reverse strand, counting down.
TGAAGTTTATGACCATAAACTTATTTTGTTTAACACCCCATTTTCCAGTACCATGAGCTGTGATGCATAAGTCACTCGCTCTTTTTTTTTTTTAATGCATCCTCAGCAGGTAAATTTTGCCAGGCCCTTGCCTCTTAACGTCCAGCTCTGCTCCTCGTTGAACACATCAGACATTTTGAATTATTTTAATACCACGTGTAAATATTTTAGATAACATTGTCCCTGATAGGCTTAAAAAGCCTAAAATGCCATCTCAGCCCTGACTTAATGATGAAATCTCTTTAAATAAGGGAGCTTGTCGTAAAGCAGAAGGCAAATGGAGGGCAACAAAACGTTCCACCCATCTTGAAACCTGATAGTTAAAACTGTACGTACCAATTATTTTTCAGATCTTATAGCTAAACATAAACATGACTCCAGGTGCCTCTTCGATATTATTAGCCACACCACAAACCCTTCCCCACTTTTTATTGAGCCCTCAGTTGATAAATGTCATGATATTTTTTACATTTTTTCTTTAATTGGGTTCAAGCTGTTAGAAATGCAAGTATCCCTCCTTTTCAAACTCTCCCTGACCTTTGTTATAAAACACCCTGCACCCTGCTAGCATTTGAGTTAGACACTACTAAGCATTTAACCAACGTCACTACCAAAATGAATTCATCCTCTTGTTCACTGCACATTCTTCCTACCCACTTCTTTAAAATAAATATTTCATTCAATCTCCCAATTTGTCCTAGCCATTATCAATTCCTCAGCAATTACTTTTATCTGGTCAAGTGCCTGATTATTTTAAAACTGCTTTTATTCAACCACTTCTCAAAACGCCATCCCTCGACCCATTCATTTTAAATAATTTCTATCCAATAACTAAACGTCATATGAATGGCAACCGGCTATTATAAATTTCAGTCAGGTTTTAAGGCAGGTCATAGCACTGAATTGGCACTCTTTCGAGTTCTTAATATGTTTTATGCAGACAAGTCTCTCATTTATTTCTCGTTTGACGCCAACAACACAACACAACTGGTCAAAATTCAATCCTGTCTTACAGATGTTAAAAAAACTGGCTCTCTCAAACTTTCTTGAATCACATTCTGATAAATCAGAAGCCATTATCATAGGTCCAGACCCTTCCACTGAGCACTTCTCCTCTCACTTAGCTTGTCTTTCCTACTGCATCAAACGCCAGTGCAGAAATCTTGGTGTTAGCTTTGTAACAAACTTAATTTTGACCAACGGGTGAAGCCAGGCATTCAATCATGCTTTCTGCAACCTCATAATATCCCAGAAATTAGTTCTTTTTTAGCTGCTACTAATCTGTAAACTGTCATCCACACTTTCATTACATCCCACTTAGACTACTGTACATCTCTGTATCCCTTTCTCACTCAATATAACCTCTCAAAACTTGAAACTATTTCAAAATGCTGCAGCAAGACTACATAAAAAAAAATCCACTCGAAGAGTCCACATAATGCCTATTTTAGCATCTCCACATTGGTTACCTGTGTGTTTTAGAACTGATTTTAAAATGTTAACGATTACTTTTGAAGTACATTTGGGGTTGGCAACTAATTATATTACTTACTTATTAATCACTTATGAGCCTGAATGTAGCCTGAGATTCTCCGGCAGAGGTCTGTTAGTAATTCCTAGGTCAAGACTAAAAACCAGAGAAGACCAAGCCTTTGGAGTCAGGGCCCCATGACTCTGGAATGGCCTGCCGGATGAGTTCAGGCAGACTGGCTCTGTTTCTTCTTTTAAATCTGTTAAAAACAAATTTTTCCCGAATTTATTTCTCTTGATTCTGCTATTCTTCTATTTTGACTTTACTTGTGTTTAATGTCTTTTAGCAGCTCATATGTACCTGGCCACTTGTCACTATTACTGTATCAGTTCTACTTTATTTATTATTTATCTGGTAATTTCTCTTGTTTTTGTCTTTGTAAAGCATTTTCTAACTTGTCTTTAAAAAGTGCTATATAAATACAGTTATAGTAATAATAATAACAATAATAATAATAATAATAATAATTAGTAGTAGTAGTAGTAGTAGCAGTATATAAAGGTTTAGCTGTCTTCTGCCTCCTGACTGCTTCTTGCCAGAGCCCCATACAGCGGATGGCGATTATAGTTCCTAATCTTTCAAGTATACATTTTATTTATCTATTTATTTAGCTTTTATCAAACTTTAAGACTGTTATATTTATTTATAGTTTCATCTTGTACTAGCATTGTTTATTTTACTTTGTTTTATTTATCTTATTTTATTTATTTACTGATTTCATTGTTGATCCCTTGGATATTCTTGCACAGTAACTGACCATTTTAATTTAACTGCATGTCTTACTTTGTATTTCTGTACATGTGATAAATAAAGCTCCTTGAATCCTTGAATCCTTATTCTAAATATTGGTAAATCATCAACTGGTGATGAGCAGCAATCTGAGATCATGGATGAGGTCCCTGCACTTGGTGATAAAAACAGTAAACCAAAGGTGGCAAAAGCAGGTAAATCCCTCACTGTGAAGCTCTCCCGAGGAAAACAAAGCCTTTGTTGAAGCCTGCTACTCCCAACTTCAAATGCTCCATAAAGCTAATTTTAATACAATGGAGTCCATCGACTCATATGTCCAGAGGAAGACAGAATAGATGGAGACATACAGAAATCCAATAAAAGAGCTGAAGTTGCTCTCAGAAAATACTATCATGAAGCCAGCTGATGGCAAAATTAAAGCAGCAAATCTCTGTCCTGTTTCAATGATCAGCCCGGTGGCAGCAAATAAGAGAAGAGCTGAAGACAAGCATAGACACCATTCTGTCCATTAGTAAGTCTCAGCAGAGTAAGCCTGCTCTGAAGGAAGATGCTTCATCCAGACCATCTGTGCTTTCCACTTGCAGACTCCATGTTTGGTTTTCCTACGTCACGCATGATGAGCACAAAGGTCCTTGGTGACATATACACTTACTGGCCACTTTATTAGGTACACCTTGCTAGTACCGGGTTGGACCCCCTTTTGCCTTCAGAACTGCCTTAATCCTTCGTGGCATAGATTCAACAAGGTACTGTAATCATTCCTCAAAGAGTTTGGTCCATATTGACATGATAGCATCACGCAGTTGCTGCAGATTTGTCGGCTGCACATCCATGATGCGAATCTCCCGGTCCACCACATCCCAAAGGTGCTCTATTGGATTGAGATCTGGTGACTGTGGAGGCCATTTGAGTACAGTGAACTCATTGTCATGTTCAAGAAACCAGTCTGAGATGATTCGAGCTTTATGACATGGCGCGTTATCCTGCTGGAAGTAGCCATCAGAAGATGGGAACACTGTGGTCATAAAGGGATGGACATGGTCAGCAACAATACTCAGGTAGGCTGTGGCGTTGACACAATGCTCCATTGGTACTAAGGGGCCCAAAGTGTGCCAAGATAATATCCCCCACACCATTACACCACCACCACCAGCCTGAACCGTTGATACAAGGCAGGATGGATCCATGCTTTCATGCTGTTGACGCCAAATTCTGACCCTACCATCCGAATGTCGCAGCAGAAATCGAGACTCATCAGACCAGGCAACGTTTTTCCAATCTTCTATTGTCCAATTTTGGTGAGCCTGTGCGAATTGTAGCCTCAGTTTCCTGTTCTTAGCTGACAGGAGTGGCACCCGGTGTGGTCCTCTGCTGCTGTAGCCCATCTGCCTCAAGGTTCGATGTGTTGTGCGTTCAGAGATGCTCTTCTGCATACCTCGGTTGTAATGAGTGGTTATTTGAGTTACTGTTGCCTTTCTATCAGCTCGAACCAGTCTGGCCATTCTCGTCTGACCTCTGGCATCAACAAGGCATTTTCGCTCACAGAACTGCCGCTCACTGGATATTTTCTCTTTTTCGGACCATTCTCTGTAAACCCTAGAGATGGTTGTGCTTGAAAATCCCAGTAGATCAGCAGTTTCTGAAATACTCAGACCAGCCCGTCTGGCACCAACAACCATGCCACGTTCAAAGTCACTTAAATCACCTTTCTTCCCCATTCTGATGCCTGGTTTGAACTGCAGCAGATCGTCTTGACCATGTCTACATGCCTAAATGCATTGAGTTGCTGCCATGTGATTGGCTGATTAGAAATTTGCGTTAACGAGCAGTTGGACAGGTGTGCCTAATAAAGTGGCCGGTGAGTGTACATGCCTGCATGTATGGCACCCTGTGTGGCCTCAAGCACCCGAGGAAAACAAACCAGTGATGGGGGGGAAGTATCAAGACATCAACTCCCTCTGCCACAAAGGTGACAGGATTGTTTTTTTTTTTTTTTTTTCTGGCAACACAAGTGTCTCAAACACACCTAGAATCAATAAGAAGTCAAGCTTTGACCTTAAGACGAGTCTGTCTCGTCCCCTCGCCTAAAAGCCTCATAAAGGTAAGCTGAAGCCCTTTGGAGAAACTAAAGAAAACGGTGAAAAACCAGCCTCTTTCTTCCCACTCACACCAGAAACATTACAACCAGCACCAAGTCCAGACAAGGGACGAAAGGAAAGAAACACACATGGAGGGAAGGAAGCAAAAGAAGAGTATGCTTGAGGCAAGAAGAGGTCTTGTCATGACATAAATGTGTTCTGCTCATTTAAGCCTGTACAGCTTATTTTACTGTAAATATCTTGGCTGTCATAGATACTTACGCTTTGGGAATTTTTTTTTAAAAATAAAGTAAAGTAAGACTTTCTTCTGTTTTCTCAGCTTCATTGTTTGTATTTATTGCTGTTCGTGCTGCTGTCTTGTTAAGAACTAAAAATTTAGAAATTTTAACATGTAGCGTATCACCATCCTCCTTTATAACAATAAATATGATCATTTCAGTGAAAAAAAAATACTCAGAATAAAGTGTATTCTCAGAGTTTAGTTAAAATGTTCATCCACCATATGGGGCCCTGGCAAGAAGCAGACAGGGGGCAGAAGACAGTTTATATATTCTTTCTAGGGGGTAGTAGGTATCATTAATAGTGCGACCACCATGTGATTGACCGAGTGGTTTCTTTTGAAATTACGAGTCCTCTGCTCCTGCATGATGCTTTCGGATTAGGTCATGTATGCACTGATCTCTGCCGCACTACTCAGGTGTGTTCTCACAGGCTCAGGGGCTAGCACCCCCTGTCGCCAACAATCCTCTGCTAGAAAAACTAAAACAAAGACTCGAAACAATCAGCCCACAAAAAGGCCGACCTTTGCACCAACCACGACTTAACAAAACCAAACTGTTAATCCTTGAAGTGAACGTCTGGGGACTACGTTCCAATATTGGTGAGCTTGCCAACCTCTGTTCAGTATAGAAGCCATTAGTTGTCATTGGGAGAAAAACCATGCTCAACTCCACCATCCCAGATGGGGCAAACAGCATACAGATTCCTGGCTATTCCTGGCTCAGCTGTCACAGAGATCATATTGGAGCGACTCGTGGTGGAATAATAATCTACTGTCTACATGGTGTATCCATCTACCATAATCCATCCAAAGATCCTGAAGACTTCGAGCTCATGTGGTTTACTGTTGCTCCGAACAAGATGCTGCTGATAGGAGCTGTGTACCATCCTTGAAGTGCCTCCAACGAAGTCTTGGCCTATCTTGACACAAATACCTTCTCAGTGATGGACGAGTTTGGAGCCCAGTCTGTAATGCTCATTGATGACTGTAATGAACATCATGAAGAGTGGCTGGAGAGCAACATTACAAACATTGCTGGACGACATGCCCTGCAACTTGCCAACTGCCTAGGACTAGATCAAATTGTCAGTGAACCAAACAGAGGAGACAATATCCTATATCTAGTTCTATCAGATACCCAATCAATCACAAAGACCTTGAAAAATACAGGCAGCGCAGACCAAAACCCAGTAATGGTACACTTAAAAGTACCAGTCTTTTGGGCGATACAAATAAAATTCACTTGACTATTCTGCCCTTACTAGAAAGTAGATATCATTGTTAGCTTGGCGGATAGCGAAACATGTTCCTTAATAAACATCCAGGAGACAGCAGGTAAGGTTAGGATGTTTAGTGTCAGAAGCACTGTGAAACTGAAATAAATAAAAAGATACAAATTAATAATTATAATATGTGTGCCTCTTGCTCTCACACTAACAAACACTAAATCATCATTAATTAGCTGTTACAATCAACTAACATTAAAAATCCCATAGACAAGCTAGCGCGATTAGCGCCACCATGGTTTAACTTTTTCACACGGAATAACAACTGTTCCAAATAAATATCACAGATAAGTGTAAAAAAAAGTAAGTATTTGAATCAAATATCAGTGATTGCTGACAGGCATATGTTCTTCAGGGTTCAGCAGAGAAAAATGAGCAGAGGAGAAAGGACAACAGCTTGTAAATGCAAAGCTTTTCCAGTGTGAATAAAACTACGGCAAGTCTACGTGGATAAACAGACAACACGCTGTCAACTCTCTTAAAGGGGCAGCACAACTCACGAGTCACTCACGCATACTACTGAGGTAAAATGTCAATGAGAGACCGTTGCCCGTTGCTGGGCAACAAACACAGAAAGGGAGGGGGTTTATTAGCTTCTGCATTAACTAATTCAAGCTAACAAGCAGCTCAGAAAGATTGGGAATTTAGTACAGGTTGTGTTTTGCAGTGGTATCCCACTCAGATCCCTGACAGAGTGACTTCCCATTACAATGACCAGCACGTAACAGGGCTTAACGCTTCTCATCCTCTTGTGCGCTAATGCTAACACAGGGATTTTGGCGCATAGTACAGACCTGTGCGTGCACGCGCACACACACACACACACACACACACACACACACACACAATATATATATATATATATATATGAGGCCTCTTGCAGGCAGTGGTCCCAGTAAGGGCTTGACTGACTTGGCAATGTTTGTCTAGTTCTAATCTGACTCCACGAGATCCACCAGCGGAGAGGATTTACACGTAATAGAATATTTGGGCTTTTATACTGGTTGGACCTAACACACAGAAACTTACCTGATGAGCCCCGACTTAAGAAGACAGGGGAGGGTTGAGGCTTATTCTGGGTGTGACTGAATTTGTATGTGTAGATTTGTGCGTATATGTGTCGTTATGTGTTATATATATATATATATATATACAAATATATATACATATATATATACATATATATACATATATATACATATATATATACATATATTTTTTGTTCCATGTGTGCCTGCATGCATGTAGGCAAATATGGATGCAAACTTTCAAGGGAAGTATCGCTAAGCTTGTAAAAATTGGTTAGATGTATTATTGTAATAAATTTACTTGCTCCACTTAATCATACCTGTACATGTGCGCGTGTGCGTGCCAGGGAGTTTAGCGAGGTGTGTTTAAGCTTACTGTTCGCTAAGCCGATGGAGTGGAAGAGGCTTTGCACACATTCACTCATGGGCTTACTAATCATTTAGCGGGACTCGCACAATACAAGAAACTGACAGGATGATGGAGGAAGAGAGGTTGAAAAGAGGAGGGATGAAAATGAAAAAAAATAAAGGAAAGCAAGTTAGGTGAAACCAGGGACAAATTAGTTTTAGAAATCCTCAAGAAAATGTACAGTATTATGTGGTTTACACCAAAGAAATACATTTACACTGATGAAGCTTTAAGTCTTAAACAGTGTTTCTGTTAGTCGATAATTACAGTTTTTTCACATGTAAAAACTCAAAATCCAGCAAAAAATAATCTCCCTAGCTAAGGTATCCAGTGATAATTCCAAAAGAATAGAAAATTACATTAAATTTAAAAAAAAATGCAACAGGCCCTTCTATCAAAAATGTACATCTTCAGCAATAGGTAGACCTGTAGGCAAATTGGGTGGTTAAATTAATGAATTTTCATTCTCATTTTTATGATTGAGGCCTCGGGCACTCACACATTCAGATTGCACTATACGCAAGCTCCTATAGCCATACAAGCCAAGTGTGACTGTGAGAGAAAATGGCAAAATAGTCCATCCTTAATCACTATTTTCTAATTGTCAGTATTTTTCTACCTTAGAGTAGCCACAAGCTGGAAGCAGTGTTCCTTTACTTAACATTTATTTTATGCTGCTATTTTGTAGATAGAATTAGGCTACTTCCTTTTTATAGATATATATATATATAAACACACACACACACACATATATATACATATATATATAAGTGACTCAACTCATGTCATGTTTATTTTGAATGGTTTTTGAAAATTTAAAAGATTTTTCAATAAAATAAATATTAGGTAGAATCAATTTGTATTGATCTTCTTGTATAGTGCATACAAGGCAATTATATATGCCCGGAATTTGTCCCATTTGTCCAACAGTCTGGAATCTCCCCGGAAACATTGGTGGGAACCAAAATTCCATAGTGGAAACTCTGGTCTCAAATTGGTTAGATCATTCATTCATTCATTACTTGCTCATTCAATTATCTATCCATCCATCCATTATCCAAACCGCTTATCCTGCTCTCAGAGTCGTGGGGATGCTGGAGCCTATCCCAGCAGTCATTGGGGCAGCAGGTGGGGAGACACCCAGGACAGGCTGCCAGTCCATCACAGGGCCCACACACACACACACACACACACACACACACACACACACACACACACACACACACACACACACACACACACACACACACACACACACACACACACACACACACACACAAACAGTCACACCTAGGACAATTTAGTACGGCTGATTCACCTGACCTACATGTCTTTGGACTGTGGGAGGAAACTGGAGCACTCAGAGGAAACCCACGCAGACATGGGCAGAACATGCAAACTCCACACAGAGGATGACCCGGGATGACCCCCCAAGATTACCCCGGGCTCGAATCCAGGACCTTTTCACTGTGATGCGACTGCGCTAACCATTGTGCCATCATGCTACCTTCATTCAATCATCCATGCTTTGTTACACACTTAAAATAATATTCAGTCTTTCCTTACAGAACACACTGTAGCCACTTAGAGTTGTGCCTAAGTGTTGTTTGAGGACAATGATGGATGGCATAGCAGATTTTATTGGCTTCAAGAGAAGAATTCCCTCAATAACTGATAGCTGAAGGCAGCACTGAACACTTGATGGCTTTCGTATTACTTGGCTGTTGGCTCACAAATAACATTTCTACGGGGAGGTAGTTACATCTTGGAGAACAAATGAAAATATGCAGCAAATGAGATGCGATCAGGCATTCTATGGTGACAATGCAATATAATCACTTACGTTGAATTTTTCCAAATTTTGTATTAGAAATGAATGTTTGTTTACTGAGTTCTGCAAAACTGGTGGCTGAATGGTTTGCCATGGGTGATACGAAACACAGTATAATCTGAGGGTAGAGTCTACATTTCAGAGAATTTCTTCCCTGACTGATGTGTTGCATCAGTGCAGAGATTAGAAGGAGTTATTTGAGAGGCGTAAACATAATTGTCGTGTTATACACTTTTTCCAGGCTGCCCTCTGGCCAGGGGAAAGTAAGCACAACAAATGTAAACAAGACTACTATATTGGAGCAGACAGTCAGTAGAAGGGTGTACAACCGGGAGAGAACAACTGAGAGAGTTGCTTATTTGTTGGGTTTTATTTTATGTTGCTACAATTTCAGTAAACGCTGGATATGGTGTAAATACTGATTAATATATTTAGGTCTGTTGCCGCAGTAATAGCTAATACACACACCAAGGAGGGATTCACAGGAAGTTTTACTGTGTAAACATTACAATCACAACTCTATGACCCAGCAGGGTCTTTCTTTCTAAAATAATAATAATAAAAAAACAACGAAAAAAAAAACCTCAAAGCTGGTGATTCAGCCTTGAAGCATTTGAAAGTACATGAGTTATAGTATACATTTTTCCATGTGTTACTACAGGGACCTGTGCCTTAACCCAGCCACTGAGGATACACATGCCAGTGCATTCTTAGAGCTGGTCCCAAGCCCGGATAAATGGGGAGGGTTGCATCAGGAAGAGCAGGCGGCATAAAACATTTACCAAATCAAATATGCGGATCATAAATCAGATCTTCATATCAGATCGGTCGAGGCTCAGGGTACCATGACCACCACCGGTACTGTTGGCCTGCAGGGTGCTGGTGGAAATTATGCTACTGTTGGGCGAAAGAGAAGGAGAGGGGGAAGACATGTCCAGAGGCAGCGGGAGAGGAGGAAGGGTAGGAGTGTGGAGGTGAGAGTTGGAACTTTGAATGTTGGCACTATGGCTGGTAAAGGGAGAGAGCTGGTTCATATAATGGAAAGAAAAAAGGTAGGCATACTGTGTGTGCAAGAGACCAGGTGGGAGGGGAGTAAGGCCAGGAGCATCAGAAGTGGGTTCAAACTCTTCTACCATGTGGTAGATGGGAGGAGAAAAGGGTAATTCTGAAGGAAGAGTATATCAAAAGTGTGTTGGAGGGGATGAGGGTGATGGGACAGTGATGAGTATCAAGCTGGAAATCGAAGGTGTGATGATGAATGTTATCAGCGCATATTCCCCACAATTTGGGTGTGAGATGGAAGAGAAAGAAGAATTCTGGAGTGAGTTGGATGAAGTGGTGGAGCGTGTACCAAAGGAGGAGTGAGTCGTGATTGGAGCAAACTTCAATGGGCATGTTGGTGAAGGGAACACATGCGATGTGGAGGTGATGGGCAGGTATAGTGTTAAGGAGAGGAATGTGGAAAGACATATTGTGGTGGATTTTGCAAAAAGGTTGGAAATGGCTCTGGTGAATATATATTTCAAGAAGAGGTAGAAACACATAGTGACATATAAGAGTGGAGGAAAGTGCACACAGGTGAGGCACAATTTGAAATGAATTGGAGACTGCAAAGTGGTGAAAGGGGAGAATGTAGCTAAGTAACATCAGATGGTGGTCTGTAGGATGACTTTGGAGACCAAGAAGAGGAAAGCAGTGAAGGCAGAGCTAAAGATCAAATGGTGGAAGCTGAAGAAGGAAGACTTGTGTGGAGTTGAGGGAGGGGTTAAGACAATCACTGGGTGGAAGTGAAGAGTTGCCGGATGGTGATGGAGACAGCTAGGAAGGTAATTGGGGTGTCATCTGGACAGAGGAAAGAAGACAAGGAGTCTTGGTGGTGGAATGGGGTGGGGGGGGGTACAGGAAAATACATAGAGGAAAAGGTTGACAAAGAAGAAGCGGGACAGTCAGAGAGATGAAGAAAGTAGACAGGAGTACAAGGATTTGCAGCATGAAGTGAAGGGAGCGGTGGCAAAGGCAAGGGAAAAGGCACACCGTGTGTTGCATGAGAGGTTAGACAGTAAGGAAGGAGAAAAGGACTTGTACCAATTCGCTCGACAGAGGGACCGAGCTGGGAAGTGTATGTGCAGCAGGTTAGGGCAATCAAGGATAGAGATGGAAATGTGTTGACAAGCGAAGAGAGTGTTTTAAGAAGGTGGAAGGAATACTTTGAGGGGCTGATAATTGGGGGGGGGGGGGGGAATCAGAGAGAGCAGGTTGGATGATGTGGGGATAGTGAATCTGGAAGTATGGTGGATTAGCAAGGAGGAAGTGATGGCAGCTATGAAGAGGATGAAGAGTAGAAAGGCAGTTGGTCCAGATGACATCCCTGTGGAGGCATGGAAGTGTTTAGGAGGGAAGGCAGTAGAGTTTTTAACTAGGTTGTTTAACACAATCTTGGAAAGTGAGAGGATGCCTGAGGAGTGGAGAAGAAGCATACTGGTATACCGAGTTTCAAGAATAAGAGTGATGTGCAGAGCTGTAGTAACTACAGACGTATAAAGTTGATCAGTCACAGCATGAAGATATGGGAAAGAGTAGTGGAAACTAGGTTAAGAGGAGAGGTGGTGAAGGACAAGATTAGGGACAAGTAGGTTAGAGGGGCAGCTCAGGTTGGACGGTTTGGAGACAAAGCAAGAGAGGCAAGATTGAGATGGTTTGGACGTGCGGAGAAGAGATGCCAGGTATATGCTGAGGAAGAGGAAAAGAGGAAGGCCAATGAGGAGGTTTATGGATGTGGTGAGGGAGGACATGCAGGTGGCTGGCGTGACTGAGGAAGATGCAGAGGACAGGAAGAGACTGAAATGGATAATCGGCTGTTGTGACCCCTAACGAGAGCAGCCAAAAGTAGTAGTACACTATAAGGACCCTTGCCTGGGTCTGGACTTTTGACTCTGCCCACTCCACCGAGTTGGCTGATTATTCTGGTCTGACATGAAAAAGCGGTTTCTCAGTCGAAAAAGTGATTTTAAGCTCAAGTACAACCCACCAATAAATACCAACTGCCAGCAAATCAACAAACACAGCAGAAGACAAAACATCACCTGGTACAACCCGCCCTACAGTGATACTGTGGCCACAAACATCGGTAAGCAGTTTTTTGAAAGCGCTTTACCCCGGACCATCGACTGAGGAAGATATTCAATAGGAACACCATCAAAATTAGTTACAACTGCATGCCTAACATTCGAAAAATAATATCGTCCCACAACACAAGAATAATGAACAAATCAACAACACCTTCATCGGAACCGGACACCCCCTGCTGCAACTGCCGTGTGAACGACTCATGCCCCCTCGAAAGAAAATGCCAGACGAAGGGGGGTATCTACCAAGCTAAGGTGACGAGAGAGGACAATGGCAAAATAGAGACATATGTCGGTCTAACAGAGGGAACGCCCAAAAAGAGGTTTAATGCACACATGTGCAGCTTTTGAAACAACAGTTTAAAGAATGTAACATCTTTAAACCGTTCTCTTTGGTCATTGGCAGACAAAAACATTAATTATTCAACCGCCTGGAAAATCCTCTCAAAGAACAAAGCATATTCAACCAGTAGTAAAATGTGCAATCTATGTCTAACTGACCAGAAATGTCCACATTGAATAACGGGAATGAACTGGTCAGCAGTTGCAGACATAGATATAAGCACACCAATCATGTCAATATACAAATACCAACGCCATTTGGACCATTAGCGATCACGTGTTTTTGAATTTTTAAATGTCGCACCTCTCCCTTCCCCATTGGACGTTGTGCACGTGATGTGTGTGACAAGGAAATAGATGGTATGTTCTTTCACGAGTGGCTTTATTGACAGCTGATGATTGCCTATGGCATGAAACAGGCTTTTACTGTCTCATAAAGAATTTACTCAAATCACTGGATTATATATATACGTATGTGTGTGTTATAACTGCTAAAACTGATGTGCGGCATACATTGCAGAGCAATGTGCTTCACCTTCAAAATAAGACAGCGTGCAGAGAGAAAGGGAGGGAGGCAAGCCTGTGGGAAGCAAGGCAGATGAGTTCAATCCTAAAAGACAAATCACCCGCTCCACCCTCCACTGCATGTCCTTGGTACTCACACTGCAATGGCCACACACAGGGAAAGAGTCTGTCACCCACCATCCCTGAGAGACACACGCTGAAATCCAAAAAACGCATCATTATAACCACCAACACAAAGCACACAAGGAGTGTAAGGTCAAAGCGGCAACGTTGTGAAAGCAATTTTGAAATGGCAGTTTTACACATGCTTTTCAGCGACACACCAATGTCGGCTTATACCTCGCTTCTGTGGTGAATCTGCTCTCATTCACCCTCACTAATCTGCTAATATTTACCTGCAAAAGCACAGCAAAGTCAGCTCTCCACCCATCTAACCACGGAGCATCTTACAACACAATTAAGCTTAGCCATTCCGTCATCCGGATGAAACTTGCATGTGCACTTATAGTAAATAGGATATTAGTATTGCGGCAAAAAAAAAGCAAAAACAGACGTAGAGGCTTCAATCAAAAGTGCAATAAGTCGGCATCCAGGTGGCATAGCGGTCTATTCTGTTGCCTACCAACATGGGGATCGCCGATTTGTGTCCCCGTGTTACCTCCGGCTTGGTCGGGCGTCCCGCAGACACATTTGGCCGTGTCTGCGGGTGTATCCTAGTCACTGCATTAGCGCCTCCTTTGGTTGGTTGGGGTACTTGTTTGGGGGGGTGCGGGTATAGGGAACTGGGGAGAATAGCCTGATCTTCCCATGCGCTACGTCCCCCTGGCGAAACTCCTCACTGTCAGGCGACTCCGCATGTATCGGAGGAGGCATGTGGTAGTCTGCAGCCCTCCCAGGATTGTGAGGGGGTGGATCAGCGATCGGGACGGCTTGGAAGAGTGGGGTAATTGGCTGGATACAATTGGGGGGGGGGGGTGCAATAAGTCACTCACACACACACACACACACACACACACACACACACACACACACACACACACACAGTAGTGGTTTGACCAAGTTTAAACCAGTGTGAGTAGTCTATGTCAAACCCCACAAAGGATTTCCATGCGTTCAGAACACATATGACCCCTGGTTATTTATTACAAGACAAACAAATTCATAATTAATTGCAAAGCAGGGAAATAAAACACTTGGTTTAAATACACTCAACCACACCTTCACCTTCAGTCAATTTGCAAAGGTTGTATTAGAGCAAAAAGCCCAGAAAACAAAATGTTCAGTTCAGTTTATAAAGTAAACTCCAGGTTCGGGATTTCCTGGTTCTCTAGCAAACTCATAAACAAGGAAATCGCGGAAAGTTGAATCGGTTCATTTGGACACGACTTTTTATCGAAACTAATCTAAGTGACCTCTTCAGTCTCAACTGACTGCAGGTGTCCCCACCCTTATACACAATACAGCTGCATAACGACCCGAAACCAACGATTGGTTTCATACGCAAATGTGGGCGTGGCCATTAACCAGAGTTACAGTAGCCACGTGTACTAATCACAGAGGTGTTCGGAATGTCTGCAGTATCGTAAAACGCGGCAGATGTACTCTCAGCCCCCACCCCCCGGTTCAGGGAACGACCATCACTGAAGTGTGTGTGTGTGTGGGGGGGGGGGGGGGGGGGGCGGGTCCGAAAGCAGGTATATCAGAGTCATATCACTGTTTGGCAGGAATGATAGGTGTGTGGAGGTGAGTGGGGAAAAAAACAGACTGATAACCAGAAACATATTTCTTATTATTTACAGCAACATAATTTGAACGTTCGCCACAACAAACAAACAAACACACACACACACACACACACACACACACACACACACACACACACACACACCAATCTATCCAACAGGGCAAATCTGAAAGGGTGGAATAGAAATGGAGAAACATCACTTCTATGACAGTAAAAACATGTTTTGTCACATCATGGGAGCCTCCTTGCGCCAACCTTGCTATGGGCACACATACACACAAAATGTATACACACAAACAAACACACACACACACACATAAATTGATGAAAGCTATGTTAAAAAAGCTAATAAGAATGCCACTTCCAACACCTCCGTCAGGAAAATTCAAAACGAGTCTCATCATGGCTACCTCATGTTAGCATCTCAGACTTGCTTTCCCATCTACTTCCAACCCATCTACCACTTTAGCTTCTCTTTTTGGAACAACCATCAACTTAAAGGGGTAGCTTGAAGTGGGGTTGTACGAGGTGCTGGTCCATAGTCAGTGTATTACCTACAGTAGATGGCGGCTGGAGAAGCAGGCAGGAGTATAGGCAGGGTTAGCAAGCTATGTACTGCTATGGAAGGGGCCAGGAACAAAATGTATTTCAGCCACCTAAAAAAAAAAAAAAAAAATCAATATTGGGCATCCAGGTAGTGTAGCCGTCCCTTGCCCTACCATCATGGGGATCGCCGGTACGAATCCCCGTGTTACCTCCGGCTTGGTAGGGCGTCCATACAGACACAATGGCCATTTCTGCGGGTGGGAGGCTGGATGTGGGTATGTGTCCTAATCGCTGCACTAGCACCTCCTCTGGTCGGTCGGGGCACCTGTTCGGGGGGGGGGGGGGGTAGCGTGATCCTCCCATGCGCTACATCCCCCTGGCGAAACTCCTCACTTGTCAGGTGAAAAGAAGCGGCTGGCGACTCCACATGTATGGGAGGAGGCATGTGGTAGTCTGCAGCCCTCCCCGGATCAGCAGAGCGGGTGGAGCAGCGAAGCGGAAGAGTGGGGGTAATTGGCCGAGAAAAAAAAAGGGGGGGAATCAATATCAGTCTGAGTGTACAGTATATTTAGAATATTTTCACCGCTTTACTTTGCCCTCAAACAGCCCTTTCTTTTGTTTTTGTTTTTTTTGCCCTACATTTTCTCAACAGTAGGACTTCCATATTTCTATGCATAAGCACAGCTGTGCCACGCACCCTATTACGCCGTCCACAGATCTCCAAACTTCTCCAGACTGTGGGAACGACCACTGCCATCTGCTGTAGGTAATACGCTGACTATGGATAAATACCTCATACAACAACCCCCCACCCCACCCCCCCCCAAAAAAATCCTACATTTACTGAGCCTCCCAACACACACACACACACACACACACACACACACACACACACACACAAACAACATATGCCATTTAAAAGACCAGATAGATCTCCGCCCTAAAGCCCCGCTATTTTAATAGCATTGTGATAAGAAGGCCGGCACTCCCTCTAAAAGACAGAAATGAAGAGCCTCCTCCTCTTAATGTATACATTTGCATACATTACCTGGAGCCACTAATAGGAGCGCTCATAAATAATACATGCATGATATGGAAACTGGTGTCCATACTTCACGGCACTGCAACCTTGCAGACTGACTTATGGTTATAGCTCAAGTATACGCCGAAATGGCCCGGGTGCTCTCTGTGGTGTGTGTGTGTGTGTGTGTGCGCTCGTGCATCAATCCGTCCCCCTGCTCATTCCTCTGTCTGTCCGACCGTTTGCTTATATCTGAGTTTTTTTCTGTTTAGGTCTGCCTGTGTCTGTGTTTGTGTAAAGCGGGTGACCCTCCATCTTGTCAATTTGACCTTGGCAAAAAAAAGAGCAGATTTGATGTTGATGCTGCGAGACGAGAGCGATGTCTGCTCATTTGCTCACACCGTGTGCGAATGCATGCGGCTAGGTCCTTGTGTATAGCACTGCATTATTTGTTCGTACAGCACTGCATTAATGTGAAACAGTGCATGCTTGTAAAGTCTTTGTGCATGCAGTTGCATGTGCATGCATGTGTGTGCATGTGCATGCATGTGTAACCGTGCATGCATGTGTTTGTGTGAGTGTGTGTGTACTGTGTCTTTGTTTGTATCGGGTGTTAAGTGCTGTGTGGCCACTGTATCCCTAAGCGGTGCTCCGGCCAGGGTGGATATTAGCCCTCATAAAGGGTGCAGGTTTGCAGATGAACTTAAATGTCCCTCTGATCCGCACAACCTGCAACATCCCACCGAGCTTTAATGGAAGCAGCGTCCCACTTCACCTATTGAGCGCGATATCTCACCTCTATATGCTTGCCGTCGTGAGAAAGATGCAACACTATGCAGGAAATTACATATAAAAAAAACACAGAATGAGTCATTCATTTATCTCTTGCGCTCCCTACACAACAGGACAGTTAACAACCTAAAAAAAAAAAGAAAAAAAAAAGAAAGGCTGTTTTAAATCAAGGCCAGTAGAAAGCAATTTAATGTCATGTCAATTTTCCCAAATTGTCTTCACCGTCAATTTTAAGTTGACAATTTGAGCTTTCTGAGTCGGTACTCAGAATTAACCTTCAGCAACTCTCCACGAGTATAATGGGTAAGGCAGGGGTATGAACGCCTCACGGAGAGGCCCTCTGAAGAATGGAGGCTCTACCAGCGACCCATCAATTGGTGGATTTAGCACTGAAGTGGTGTTTATGAAATTCCGCTCTCGCGCTGCTCACCGGTAATAGGATGGTTCCCACCTCTGCATCGATGGTTTGTCACCCTGTACGTGACGGATAGAAAGTTCATAGAAAGTTTATGCTGCAGCGGGAGTGAGAGGCGAAGGAATATCCAAAGGATGCAAGTCAGAGAAGGGTTACGGTGATTTATTGTGTTATTTTTTTTTTCACCTGCGAGTCCCCCTCCATGGAGAGAGAAAAGAGAAGGGCAGGTGAGAGGGGAGGTGAAAAGGTAGATGAGAGAGAGAGATGGGAAAGATGTAAAAAAAAAGAGAAGCATTATAGCTTTTTCTGGAAAACTAGAAGCACCTTTAAGTAAGCAGTTTGAATGGAAGCCAGCAAATAATGGAGCCAAAGCAGTGTCACCTCTCTAGCTTGCTGCCTGGATGCTCGCAAAGAAACTGTATATACTGTCACCTTTTCAAGAATGCAGTTAATAAGTAGAGTTAGCAGGGATATTATGTAAATGAACACACTGAAGAAGACTAAACAAAGACGTTTGTGACTAAAGACTCAGTTGCAAGTGGTTTGCAAGTCCAAGAAAGTTGAATCAGTTCATCTGGATACAATGTTTACTGACGTTTCATCACTCATCTAAGTGACCTCTTCAGTCTAAACTGACTGCAGGTATCCCACCCTTATATACAATACAACTGCATAACGACCGAACCCAACGATCGGTTTCAGATGCAAATATGGGCGTGATCATTAACTAGAGTTTCAATGGCCATGTGTACTATTTACAGAGGATAGAGGAATAGTTGCAATCACAGCGGGCGGGAGGGGGGAGTTACATAGGTCATGAGATAGAGCGGGTCGTCTAGTAATCGAAGGGAAAAGTGCTATATGAATGCAGTCCATTTACTATTTCCATTTACAGCACTGTAAGATGGCAAAATGTGTACTCTTAGACCCCCCCCACCCCCCTGGTTCAGGGATGATCGTTCCCTCTGGCCTCTTTTGACTCCCAGTTCAAACCCGCGTTCCTCCCTATCAAGGATGTGCACATCCTCATTCTTGAAAGAGTGGCCGCTGGCCTGTAGGTGGGTGACTGTGGAGTCCTGGTCTGACGCGTTACCTCTCCTGTGTTGTGCACTCGATGGTGTTTTAAGCCCCCAACGTACTCTTCCAGGCAGCGCTGCATGGAAGGCACTCCCCGCCCCCTACAGTTTCAGCCAATCACAGCACTGGCGCTAACCCTAACCCTAACCAGTGCTGTGATTGGATGAAACTGTTGGGGGTGGGGAGTGCCTTCCATGCAGTGCTGCCTGGAAGAGTACGTTGGGGGCTTAAAACACCATCGAAGGTGTTGTGCCATCCTCTTGGCCAGAGTCTGTTTGGATTCCCCAATTTACAAGTCACGACAATCCTCCCGGCACTTAACAGCGTACACTATATTCCTCTGTTTGTGATGGGGGACCCGATCCTTGGGATGGACCAACGTCTGGCGTAGCGTGTTTTGGGGTTTGAAAGCCACTGAGACGTGGCGTTTGAAAAATACACCTCTCAACTTTTCCCACACTCCCGCCACATACGGAATCACCACTGGGTAACACTTAGACAGCTGTTGTCCTTCTCTATTTGATCAGCTGGTGCACTGTTTGGGCATCTTCCTGGCTTTGACAAGTCCGCAAGAGTTTAACAGCAGTCACAAGCAAGCAATATATGATGCACTATTCACTGTTTATACAACTGTAAATGTATAATGACGCCGTTAGGACTCATGTAGGTGAGATTTTTCATAAAACCCTGCCAACATACCTACATCCAGGTGCATAAACTAGTGGAAAGGGATAAATCTATTTTTGAGTTGAGTTGTTTGTGTAGCGCATCACTCCAGCAGCCCTTACTGAGCTGGCAGGGCTAAATTAATCTAGAAAAATCTCATGTACAGACTAAACAAGATCCGATCCAAAACATTGAGATATCCTTTTCCTTTTTCTTTTTTTTGACCCCCCCCTTTTTTTTTCTCCCCAATTGTACTTGGCCAATTACCCCACACTTCGGAGCCACCCCGGTCGCTGCTCCAGCCCGTCTGCCAATCCGGGGAGGGCTGCAGACTACCACATGCCTCCTCTGATACATATGGAGTCGCCAGCCGCTTCTTTTCACCTGTCAGTGAGGAGTTTCACCAGGGGGACATAGCGCGTGGAAGGATGACGCCATTCCCCCCAGTTCCCCCTCCCCTTCAAACAGGCACCCCGACCAACCAGAGGAGGCACTAGTGCAGCGACCAGGACACGTATCCACATCTGACTTCTCATCCGCAGACACGGCTAATTGTGTCTCTAGGGACAACCGACCAAGCCGGAGGTAACACGGGGATTCGTACCAGCGATCCCAGTGTTGGTAGGCAACGGGATAGACCGCCACGTCCCCCGGATGCCTGCAACACTGAGATATCTGAACGGATTTTAAAGTTAATGGAATGTTTTTTTAAAATCGACCGGCTCTGCATTCCTATTGAGTTTTTTGGTCTTTCCCTCAGAAATCTATGTTTTCTTACACGTGCAAATCCTTACAGGTTACCGGTTCTATGTGACCGACAAAGCAACTAGGTAAATTGGTAAACAACTGGGGCAAATTTAAGAATGTGTTACAAATTTCTGATATAAAAGAGACAAAAGAACTTGATAAATGCAGTCCTCTACCGACATCTCTGCAGTCACAAGATTAAAGCATGTCATTAGTGTCAACAGAGACAAAAGACAAGAGATGAGAAGGAAACCTTGGAGAGAGAGAGAGAGAGAGAGAGAGAGAGAGAGAGAGAGAGAGAGAGAGAGAGAGAGAGAGAGAGACAGAGAGAGACAGAGACAGAGACAGAGACAGAGACAGAGAGAGAGCAACAGAACGAGGGCCAGCTTTGTTAGCAATAAAAAAAGAAACATGTTTAAAGCACTAATTATGATACGGGAGAATGTAATTATTTCTCCAGAATGCCAGAGGGCTGCTAGCGTCTCCTAATAGCGACGGGTGACAATCTAATAGACCATAGGTGTTGGTAATGCATGGAGCTTAATTGCTATTTAAGCCTAAGTGGCTTGTCTGAACGCATCCGAGCTCTTCTCTAAATGTGTTGGCAGTACGTGTCTCGGCGCCCTGTGATCCTGGCTGACACGACCTGACAGATATGACCAGAAATAAGACGTGTCACTGCATCTCACACAATCTGACGCCTTGGATTAATGAAATAGAAGTTTTATCTCGGTGTTTCTAAAGCTGACTTGTTTTAAGTGTTACCTTCTTGCTTCGCCAGTGATTTTTTTTGATAGTTATTACTCCATACCCTAACTAAATGCATGGTGTGCATATGAGCTTTTGTTTTTTTCATGGATATAATCAGCTAAACGCAAAACATTTAGCAAAACATGTTGCATTCAGATTAGTAAAATTAAGCATTGACGATGTTATTCTAACCTACTATATGCCCCTTTAGGGACTCCGTTGTATGGGTTTACACACACATACATACATGGGCCATGGAACGCACTTCGGGACGCGCTTGCCGAAGGAGGGGGTCGTGTAACAACCACTGATGACTAGACTTGCTGGCACTTAACGGGTCGGACCCTTTAGTTGACTGGTTAGCGCAGTTGCCCGTGAACCAGGCTATCCGGGTTCGATTCCCGGCTGTGGCGGCGGTTCCCGGCAGCCCCCTGAATTCGCTACATTGGTGTCAGAAGTGGAATTGTGAGACCGTGACGCCATCGGAAGCGCGTGCGCCCAGAGGCGTGAGGGAGCTGGTATGCTGAAGCGCGAGGACCCGCTTCCTGAAGGAGGGGGTAACGACCACGGATAACGAGACTCGCTAGCCCTTGGCTAACGGGTCGGACCCTTTAGTTAACTGGTTAACGCAGTCGCCCGTGGTGCGGGGAACCCAGGTTCGATTCTCGGCTGCAAGTTGAATTCGCCACACACACACACACACACTCGTTTCACTATCCTTGTGAGGACCCCTCATTAACTACATTCATTTCCTAGCCCTTAACCCTAACCTTAACCACGCAAACTACATGCCTAACCCTAACCCTTACCCTAACCTTAACCTAACCCTAATTCTAACCTTAACCCTAAAACCAAGTCCTAACCCTAAAATAGACCCTTTTACTTGTGAGGACCTCTAAAATGTCCACACAAGGTAGGCGGTTTCTGGTTTTTCTATCCTAATGAGGACATTTGGTCCACATTAGGGCAGTTAAACCTGCACACACACACACACACACAACGCCGCCACACCCTCGCTCCCCCAACTTAGCACCGACTTGCCTTCCGGAACTACACAGTCTCATTCCCAACTCTTCACAAATGGAAGCTTGGCCAGGACCCCTCATCGTCACTTTGCAACGCTCTGGGTTCCCCTTTAGCGTCAACTTTCAACGAGGAGGGTAGTTGTGTTATGTGGTCTCGCACCATATCCGTCAGCAGACAAGGGACCGAGATCACACACAGCACTTTACTTGATTAGCGGATGCATTCGGCTCATAGGCACACAACCCCCCCCCCAAAAAAATGATCACATATTCATGAACAAATGTTATCCTCTTCAACTACCCCGACTGTTTTTTTATACAAGTACAGAGTCTAAATCTGTTTGTTTGTTTTTTATCTGTGTGCACTCATTGCTAATGTGGTTGATATGCTAAGCTAACAGCTACAACCGTTAACTCACCGGAATAGCAAATGTTCCAAGTCGGAAGTGCGAAGTAGCAGCTCCGCGGCCAAGTCCTGTGGTTCAGGGTTCCTCAGCTCATGAGATCTAACTGTGAATCTGTTTTCACTCCAAAAACTCCGACGGACTGAACCACACCGACGACAGAGGAAGACAAAAAAAAATGTGCGACGACGGAAAGCCACCTGTCGCCCTCTCTGCATGCGGAGGCGGAGCATAGCAAAGCGTTTTTTTTTGTGCCTATGAATGATCTCAGTCCTTTGTCTACTGACGGATATGGGGCGAGACCAAATAACACAACTACCCTCCAAAGTTGAAAGTTGACATTAAAGTGTACAATTGCTTTGAACAGTGAAGAAGCGGGGTCCTGATCAAGCGTCCATACGTGACGAGTTGGGAGGGAGAACGTGTTCTCCGGAGCCACTTCCGGGATACGTTACGACGGGCGTGATTATTTTCGTACCCGTTTTCCGGGAACTCTGCCTCTGATTGGCTAGCACTCGTTGCCTCCGTTGGTTAAGGTTAGGGTTAGCCAATCAGAGATAGAGTATGGGCGGGTCTTCGCGAAATCCAGGTGTGAAAAATAATAACGCGAGGCGGAGTTCCCGGAAAACGGGTACGGAAAAAAACACGCTTACGACGGATAAGTCTTATCGTATAGATTTTAATAAAGAAACGTCAAACTCATCACGGGTCTTTAAGTGTTGCCGAAGAGCTGTTTCTGTCTGTCGCTGAGCTGGAGGAAGTCCCCGACAATCCCCAAAACATCTGCTGTTGCCAAAAAAAAAAAATCCATGTGTGTGTGTTTAGTTTACTGTTTATTTGACAGGGACAACGCACAATCTTATAATTGCACCAGAGTTAGCCGGCAGCTAATGTGCATCTGCAGTCCCTGGGCAGGCAAACAAACAACAATTAATACATGAATATTTGATGTGGACGCACATCAAACTATTTACTCTTTTTTTGGGTCATGATTGACTTCAGATACGTTCTTAGATGACGGAGGGATGAGGAAGACCTCTCAGCACCGGCGGGTGATACAGGCGTGGTGCGGAGCAGCTTCACAGCTTGTGCACCTCTGGCAACAGCGCTTTCGTCACAGGAAGCTTCCCCAGAGGGCTCATCGGCGGCTAGAGAGGCAGCAGTCCCCTTTCCAACTTCCGTTGGCATTGCCCCCCAAAAAAAATCTGTTATCTTTCCGCGTGTCATTATTCAGTAAAAGCTAGCTAGAGAGATAACCAAATAAATGGCGGTTTTACGTTAACTGTGTGAGGGGAGTAGCTTGGCGTGTGAATGTCACATGACACAATCAGCCAATCCAGTTTTAGATAACAGGATGTATTGCTTTCTGATAGGCTGTGTGGGGGCAGACAGGGAAACTGTGTATGATGCATTCGATTTTTTTTACGTTTGACGTTCAAAAGTAAGTAAGGCGGGATTCCGAGTAGCGTGGCGGTCCATTCCGTTGCCTACCAACACGGGGATCGCCGGTTCGAATCCCCGTGTTACTTCCTGCTAGGTCGGGCATCTCTACAAGCACAACTGGCCGTGTCTGCGGGTGGGAAGCCGGACTGTGGGTATGTGCCCTTGTTGCTGCACTAGCTCCTCCTCTGGTCAGTCAGGGCGCCTGTTCCGGGGGGGGGGACTGGGGGGAACAGCGTGATCCTCCCACGTGCTACGTGCCCCTGGCGAAACCCCACACTGTCAGGTGAAAAGAAGCGGCTGGGGACTCTGGACGAGTCATGTGGTATCGGAGGAGACATGTGGTAGGCAGAGGGGATGGAGCAACGACCGGAAGAGTGGGGTAATTGGCCGGATACAGTTGGGAAGAAAAAAAGGGGGGAGTAAGTAAGGCGCGTGTGTGTGTGCGCGCGCGCGCGTCCGTCCTCAGCGTCTCCATGAAACCACGGATTCCTGCTAGACTTTGAAAAGAACAAATAAAGCATGACTTGATGTGGTTTATAGTATTACCAGCATGGGCAAAACACATCTTTGAGTGGTTCTGTTCCCTAGCTTTGACTTACGGTTACATGTTTCCTCATAATGTATAGATGCTTTAAGTACAGCAGAGTGCAGTAATGATGCACAATTTATAAAAGCTATCCAAATAGTATGACATCAGGACATTAGCTAGACCCATCCCCATTTTTCCCTCCCAATGAGATCACATGGGTCAAAGTCTCTGAGGTACAAACCACTTTGCACCTTGTTGTTGCTTTCTCCAGAGAGCTAGTGTGAACACGGCTTTATGGCAAATCAAGTACTCTCTGCGTAACTCCTGAGGGAGTACTGAAGTGATGAGTTAAAATGTCTGCATTCCTAATGGAAAGACTAGGTCCGGAGAACAATCCACTTTTTCACTGTCAGTTCACATTTGTGCACATTTTGTGGAAAGTTATTCACTTTGCTGGGCTGCATAAGTGATTCAGTACCCTTAGTAACTTACATTGGAATCACAATTCTATTTTATTGAGATTTTGTGAGACAAAACGTCAAGAAGGCTACTGAAAACTCACCAAATATGACACGGAATGACATCCAGAGTCATCCATTGCCGCAAGGAAGTGTAGTTAACGCAGAAACGTATAAGAACGTGCAGAGAAGTAAAGGGCTGGGTGCTCTGATTGTGGCACACGTGCTAAATGCATTAAGCAGGTTGACCTTTATTCTAATGAATGTTGTAGTGCGAGGGTTACTACTGCCCCTCCCATTGCTCTGATCAGCATTTGACCCATGACCCTACTCGAAATCCACTTCTAATTGTGACAAGTCACATATGGGAGATAATTCCGAATAATCTGTTGCCATGGCAACAGCCGACCATAATGGCCATTGATAACTGCCTCTTCATGTCCGGCTGTGTGGTTGGAGGCAGTTTTCTCCTCTTTGCCCTCTTAAAGTGCTGGGGATTAGCAATGTACATTATCACTTTAATCTCCTCTTTAACCCGTTCGATCAAATCCTGCCCCAAGAGGAATAGCCGCAGAGACACTCATCAGATCATGTGGCCACGCACAGACATTTGTTCCACCACTAGCGTGCAGGATAATTTATGCAAACCCGACATAAAGACAAGAACTCCTTCTCTCCGTTGTATCAGGCTATCTGAGTAGTCCGACTCACTTATTTCTGCATCGACCTGTATGTATCTGTATGGTATCCGGGTGCACGTCAACATATGTCGTGTGCATACACAAGGTCATTACTTTAAAACACCACCTTGAGCGTTCGGGTAGCGTAGCGGTGTATTCCGCTCGCCTACCAACACAGGCGTCGCCGGTTCGAACCCCGTGTTACCTCCAGCTTGGTCGGGCGTCCCTACAAACACAATTGGCCGTGTCTGTGGGTGGGAAGCCGGATGTGGGTACGCGTACTTGTCGCTGCACTAGCGCCTCCTCTGGTCAGTTGGGGCGCCTGTTCGGGGGTGGGTGGAACTGGGGCGAATAGTGTGATCCTCCCACGTGTTACGTCCCCATGGTGAAACTCCTCACTGTCAGGTGATATGAAGCGGCTGGCAAATCCACATGTATTAGAGGAGGCATGTGGTATCTGCAGCCCTCCCCGGACTGGCAAAGGGGGTGGAGCAGGGACCAGGGCGGCTCGGAAGAGTGGGGTAATTGGCTGGATACAATTGGGGGGGGGGAATTAAAAAAAACAAAAAAACAAAACAAAACAAAAAACAATACCTTAACAAAAAACTCATTCACACTTAGATACAAATACACATGCATGTGTACCAAAGATAGTGTTTCATTGTGCAAAACCGAATTGTTGATAAGACAGGCCATCATGTATCGTTCAAAAATGGTGTCATGATCTCACTCTGAATCATAATAAAGTGAAAACAGGGTCGAATCGCTTTCATGTGTGCCCTATTTTCAGGCGCGCTAGTACACGTCACATGTACGTGCATACATGGAGGTGTGCGGTCAATTGCGGGGTTACTGAGAAAAACATTCTATTATTACTGCATACAATCGATACTGTCAAGAACATTTCACCTCACTTGTATCCGGCCAATTATCCCACTCTTCCGTCCCAGTCACTGCCCCCCCCGCCCCCGCCCCCGCCGATCCGGGGAGGGCTGCAGACTACCACATGCCTCTTTGATACATGTGGAGTCGCCAGCTGCTTCTTTTCACCTGACAGCGAGGTGTTTCACCAGGGGGATGTAGCGCGTGGGAGGATCACGCTATTCCCCCCGGTTCCCCCTCCCGAACAGAGGAGGCGCCAGTGCAGCGACCAGGACACATACCCACATCCGGCTTCCCACCCGTAGACACAGCCAGTTGTGTGTGTAGGAACTCCCGACCAAGCTGGAGGTAACACGGGGATTCGAACAGGCGACCCCCGTGTTGGTAGGCAACGAAATAGACGCCCAACATTTCACTTCTTACAGAGAAAAATCTAGCCATGCAGGTAACACAACGAGACAGAAACACAATGCAGCACTGCAACGTTTTCATGTCACTCGAGCAAAAACAACAACAAAAATGCCACACAGTGAATTGGCCAATGGTTTGTGCTGTGCTTCTAGCTTCTAGACCAGACCTAGGTTACGTCACATGACAATATCGGAAGATGCCCACAGCCCCAACTGCTGGTCTGGAGTGAATGAAGAGAGGGAGCGGTGGTAGTGAGAACTAATGTTTTTCAAAGGTTTTGAATCACCGCAATCATGAGAAGTTCTTGATCACGCAGTCATAAATGTGCAAATAAATAAATAAATAAATCAGGCTGATAGGCCCAGTAGTATGTGAGATTAGCTGCGGACAGAGAAACGTGCACACACACACATGGCCAAGCCCAACACCACACAAAGTACAGCACACAGGATGCAGGTGCATAACATGCGTGCCACACTTGGCCTTTATTACAGGCTTGCCTTTCCTACATTATGCAATCAATCTGATAAAAACAACCTGTTTCATCGGAGTCAGGGAACAGAATCGCATAACAATCATAACAAAACACATCAACAGTAAATAGGTCTAGGGCCAGTCCTCACAAACGCACAGCTCAAGCAAGTAATTCCCTGAGTTCTACCCCGAATCAAAAGCCAGTCGAGTGACCACTGAGCAGCTTGCTAGCTAGCCAGCTCAGTGAAGAGAAGGAGTTCAGGTGGAGCTGTACAGTGATACCAGTGCACCGCCCCGCCACAGCAGGAATGGCCACAGCATTATGTTTATTACAGTAGAGACGAATGCTCTGGAATTGAATTTAATGACCCAATAAATACAACATTTGCATATTTTTACTGTTATTATTCATTTCAGGGACCCTAATGTGCAGAAAAATAAAAATCTATAACCTGTGACACAAAAATGGATGATGTCGCTGAGCTCCCACTAGATTTCTCAAAGTGGGCTTTCAAGGGAGCGCCCCTTAGCTCCCCTGTATTTTGTACCCGGGGTGAAAATGACTGAGAGATTTATTGTGACTTGAATAAAGCTGTTGAGATTGAAAATGACTCAATACATGAACAAGTCCTTCACGAGACCCGTGCTAAGACAATTTGTTGACAGCACAGTGGCGCACTGGTTAGCACTGTCGCCTCCATAGGCGGAAATCCCAGGGGGGGACGGGGGGGCACAATCCCCCCATCCTGGGAAAAATGATATAACCCCCTTAATATATCACTATAAACATAACTATGTAATTTCAATAATATTAATAATACACAACGAAAGCACCTGTGCTAATTATAGACACTTAATAGTGCATACTTAAGTTTCAAAAAATTGCGATCCCCCACCCTTTACATCACAATGATTTGATCCACTGCCACCGTCCCCCCTCCCCCTCCTCCCGAGTACTACAGTGCGTGTGGGAAATCTGACAGTCGTTCTTTGGTGGCTAACAGTTACCTCCAGTCCAGTAAGTAGTTCAAACAAATGATATGTTAGACATTTCTATACTTCTACCACTCAGTACAATAAAACACATTTATAATCGTAACCAGTCTTCATTTTCACTGCATTGAATTGCAGGTCACTCTATGTGTTAGCTAGTGGGTAACTGACGTTTGCTAGCTAGCTTAGCTAAGTTACAGTAGCATCAACCAGTGTTTGTGGCTGTTTGAATTTAAGAGAAACTAGCAACACAATTGTGGTTCCTCAATATACACTTAACATATTACAACGTAGGTTATGTGTTACAGCACTACTTTTGGTGTCCCCCTCAGGAATTGTGCTTGAGAAAATTTAATGTAACTGTCCCCTCGTAAGTTGATATCAGATTTTTGCCCCTGCGCCTCACCGCAAGAAGGTCCCGGGTTCGAAGGTCCCGAGGGATGTCCAGCCTTGGGGACGGGGGTTATTCCAAGTCGTCCTCTGTGTGGAGTTTGCATGTTCTCCCCGTGTCTGTGGTGGGTTTTCTCCGGGTGCTCCGGTTTCCCCCACCATCAAAAAGACATGCATGTTAGGGTTAATACTCCTGTCTGTGCCCCTGACCAAGGCATGGCAAGACGAACTGGAGTTGGTCCCCGGGTGCTGCACGGTGGCTGCCCACTGCTCCTAGCCACAAAGCGAGGATGGTTTAAATGCAGAGCAGAATTTCCCTACAGGGTTCAATAAAGTCTGTCAAAATCAAAAAATCAAAAATCAGTTTCAAATTACCTCTCAGGTTAGCTGCTTTAGTAGTTTTTCCAAAAGCTTTGGCCATTTAAATGCTCCAATGTGTCAATGTGACAGCAGGGAAACTTAAGAAAATTCAGTCTTTGACCAACTTTTGCAAGACGGCAGCTGCCTAGGATCAAGTTACAAATACAAATATTACTTTAATACCTTAAACTGCTAGTTTATTCAAATGTTTTTGTGTCATGTGATTGAAGCCTTGACCTACCAACATCCTCCATCAGCCACGGCCCACCATCTCACCGCTGGCTGACAGTAGCTGTCATGCCCCGCACAGCTAAAACTGAAAATCACAGCACGCAGCAGAAACATCATACCCATCTGAAAACCCTCCTCATCATCACATTCTCGCCTGCCTGGCAGATGACAGACAGCACCCTGATCCCGAGGTCGACAATCGCAGCCTATCACAACAAAGGTATACCAGACCTTACCTTTGCTCACCCCCTCACCCTCATCTTCTCCACCTCCCCTGCTGCTTCCCTCATCAACCGTCCATCCCTTTTCTCTTATGTTCAGTAATGCCCCCTTAGAAAGGCCCCGCCTTATAGTGCTAAAAAGTGTTCGCCTCTTCATCTTCAACACATATGCAATAAATCAATGCGAGCTGTGGAACTGTAGGGCTGGTGTGCAACTGAAAGATTTCTTATTTTAGCATATTACAGGGGCCTTTGATTTTCCACTCTTCACATCGTCTGAGTCGAGCCAGTGTTGATTTCTCCACTCCACATGGCCTATACAGTGGCACTGTTCAGCTTTTTCTGTATGTCGTTTTGTGTGCAGAAAATTATTAGCCAAAAATAAGTGTGTGTGTGTGTGTGCATACACGTGTGTGTGCACATTTGTGTACACGTGTGTATGTGTGTGTCTGTATGTGCATGTGTGTGCACGTCTGTGTGTGAACATGTCTGTATGTGTGTGCACATGTGTATTGTGTCTATGTGCACGAGTGTGTCTGTGTGTGTGCACGTGTGCGTCTGTATCTGTACGTGTGTTTGTCTGTATGTGTGTCCATGTGTGTGTGCATACACGTGTGTGTGCACGAGTGTGTCTGTGTGTGTGCACATTTGTGTACACGTGTGTATGTGTGTGTCTGTATGTGCATGTGTGTGCACGTCTGTGTGAACATGTGTGTATGTGTGCACGTGTGTGCACATGTGTATTGTTTCTATGTGCACGAGTGTGTCTGTGTGTGTGCACGTGTGTGTCTGTATCTGTACGTGTGTGTCTGTATGTGTGTCCATGTGTGTCCGTGTGTGTATGTGTGTGTGCGTGTGTGTGTGTGTGTGTGTGTAGATTGGAAGAGAGCGACAATACCAGAAAGGGGTGAAGAGGGAGCAGCAGAGGGGGGATGCATAGATGTGAGATGCAAACAAGATGGAGCACGAGCTGAATTGTGGAGGCCGCGTAAACGAGCCACAGCCACCGTTCACAGAGCGAGGTTAATTAAAGGTTCCCCAAATGCAAAGCCACTTAGTTTTGCATAAGATAAGGCCTCATTTCAGTGAGTGCACGACCCATTTAAGCGGCGTTATCACAGTTTCACATACATGTCATAATGGAGGTTGTGCAATTGCGTCTGTGGTGCCACTCAGGTACAGGACTATAACTTAAGGCACATGGCATGGAGACTATCTGCCTAACCAATCCCAAGTGCTGCTGTCTGTACTGTTGTCATGGCTTCAGCATTGCGTTGGACGGCAAAAAAAAAAAAATCCTTGCCAAGGTCAACACAGCATCCTACCGTTTCTGAACAACATATCCGTTCACACCTCTTTACAATATTTTTCAGTCACAAAATATATTTTCTTTTTTTAATGAAGAAAATATGAAGGGGAAATTGGCACATTATTCAGCGAACCCTGAATCAGATGTGGGTTGTAAATCACATTTTAATCTCCACAACTATTGCGTCAAGTTCTACTATTACTAGTACAGAAGCCGTACTACTATTAATACTGTTGTGTTACTGTAAACTTCCTTTCGGTGGACTGAGGAAGTTTTGATTATTTCAATTTTAATGGATATTTACTAGAAATCGATTGACTGCGATGAAGCTATAAAATATGATAAAGATATTTTTTTTATTTATTTACCCCCCCCCCATTTTTCTGCCCAATTATATCCGGCCAATTACCCCACTCTTCCGAGCCGTCCCGGTCGCTGCTCCACCCCCTCTGTCAATCCGGGGAGGGCTGCAGACTACCACATGCCTCCTCCCATACACGTGACAGAGCTAACCACTGTGCCACCGTGCCGCCCACCTGACAGTGAGGAGTTTTGCCAGGGGGACGGAGCGCGTGGGAAGATCGGGACCGGGACACATCCAGCTTCCCACCCACAGACACGGCCAATTCTGTCTGTAGGGACGCCCGACCAAGCCAGAAGTAACACAGGGATTCGAACCACAAATCCCCTCTTTATAACACACTCTCATACATGTACTTCATAGTATTGTTTTGCTCAGCTAAACTAAAATGTTCACCATCTCCCTTACACTGTTATACTGTATTACATGTTCTGTACTTTTTGTCACATGGCGTGTGCGCATGCGTGCGCACGTGCACATGTGTGCTGATGTGCGCATCTGTCTGCATGTGCGCGTGCATGTGCATGTGTGTCTGTTTGCGTGCATGTGCATGTGTGTGTGTGTGTGTGTGTTGCAACCAGTCTCCAAGGAAGGTTTTCCGTCCCCCTCAGTGTTCATCGCACAACATCAGCAGAAAGTACAGAACTGCACTACCTTCAATTTCCATATTCAACCCCTCTCAGAGTTAAGTGTTGCTGCAGAAAGGTGCAGAATTTTACCAGCAGAAAAAAAGGCAAACCGAAGCCAAGAAATATGACACCCCCCCACCCCCCATCTACTGTTAGCAAATTAGGGAGTGAAGTACTTCACTGATGTCAGTTGAAGACAAAAATGTGTACATACACACAAAGAGAAAGAGTGGAAAGTGGCACTAAAGGATATATAACCCCTCCAATCTGATGAAAACTGGGGCCAATACAGAGAAACTGTCTCCTCGGGATGAGGCAGAAAACTACATTTTCTGACGTTTGGAGGGAAACAAACAATCAACCTGTGTCTACTTCAGACGGGAGGAACTGTTCGTGTTGTCCTCTGCTTTATTATCCTGCCTTTACCGCCTCGCCAAGACAGCGGCATCACCTGTTTAAGCTCCGCCCCTCTGCGCTTTTTGATGGATGTAACATCTGAATCATTTAAAGTGGGGTGTTTGGGATAATGGCAGGCCATGTTAAATTTCTCATTTATTCAAATGTGCCGCTTTTCCTCGAGCATAGCTGAATAATGGCTCGCTCTGCCAGATTGAATTTTTCATGCTGAATAAATTATTGAATTCAATGGATGAGGCTGTTACTGTATTAGTGATGAGTTTGTCATAAGTGTTTAATAAGAGAGCGATAAATACATCATTGCGTTTCTCTTGTCTATCGATCGCCTTCCGTCTCTTCCTTTATCTGTCTCCCTCTGCTGCTTGCTGTCTCCATGCATTCCTCCATGTCTGTCTTTCATCTGACGCTGCCTGCCTCCTCTTCAAGTCTGGAGGCCCATCTTACTACCATTCACCACATCTCTTAAATGTAGATTTCTGCTGCGCGTCCGGGTGGCGTAGCGGTCTATTCCGTTGCCTACCAACACGGGGATCACGGGTTCGAACCCCGTGTTACCTCTGGCTTGGTCGGGCGTCACTATACAGAAGGGTGGGAAGCCGCATGTGGGTATGTGTCATGGTCGCTGCGCTAGCGCCTCCTCTGGTCGCTCGGGGCGCCTGTTCCGGAGGTAGGGGGAACCAAGAGGAGTAGCGTGATCCTCCCACGCTCTACACCACCCTGGTGAAACTCCTCACTGTCAGGTGAAAAGAAGCGGCTGGCGACTCCACATGTATCGGAGGAGGCATGTGGTAGTCTGCAGCCTTCCCCGGGTCGGCAGAGGGGGTGGAGCAGCGACTGGGACGGCTGGGAAGACTGGGGTAATTGGCCAAGTACAATTGGGGAGAAAAACAGGGCAAAAAAATCTCCCCCGCCCAAAAAAAAAAAAAAAAATGTAGATTTCTTCTCACTCGGGGGGGGGGGGGGCATAGGCGCTCACAGACCGAAAAACACTTTTATTTCATAATTATTTGCATTATACAACTCAATTATATTTAACATATTTAAGTAGATTTTAATTTCTTGTTGCTTGAAGGGGGCAGCGCCCCAGCGCCCTGTACTGGCCAGCCGACACTGGTTTGAACCCCTGAACTCCGGTGGGAAGGCCGGCGGTCTTACCTACTGAGCTATCCAGCTGCTGTTGATACTAAAAACATTTTTTTTTTATTTTCCCCTTTTTTCTCCCCAAATGTAGCCGGCCAATTAACCTATTTGCCGGTTGCTGCCCCGCCCCCTCTGCTGACTATCACTTGCCTCCTCCGATAATATGGAGTCACCAGCCGTTTCTTTTCACCTGACAGTGAGGAGTTTCGCCAGGGGGACGTAGTGCGTGGGAGGATCACGCTATTCCCACCAGTTCCCCCTCCCCCCTGAACCAGAGGAGGCGCTAGTGCAGCGACCAGGACACATACCCACATCCGGCTTCCCACCCAAAGACACGGTCAGTTGTGTCTGTAGGGACGCCCGGCCAAGCCGGAGGTAACACGGGGATTCGAACCTCCGATCCCCGTGTTGGTAGGCAACAGAATAGACCGCCATGCCACCTGGAAGCCCCAGTTGTTGTTTTGTTCTTTAAACATATACAGAGTATATATGCAATTTGTTAAAATAATTTCAAGGGGGGCTGTGATGTCTGGTGGAGACAACCAACCTGGCAGTGAGCAGCTGTGCAGGGAGGAGTCACCTGCAGGGGGGGGCTTCATAAAACCACAATCACTTTTTAAGCCATTGGGCCTACATATTATTGTGTTCCTTGGTTAAAACAGATCACACAGCACCATTAACCCATAGGGCATGGGAAGGAGGGATGGCAGTTTTACAAAGGGACGATTTTGGGCAATTTCTTTATGAGAGGGGACGGCATCCCCTAAAATCAACCCCCGGTTATACGTAGTAGTAGCTTTTTTTACAACAATGACTTGTATTCTGTCCAGGCGGGCCGTGATTAAGATTTAAATCACGGGCAACGTAAATTGATTTTATGCATAGTATCGGCTCCAGTCAGCAGTTTTGCATCACTATAAGCCACAATGTAATACCACTCCAACACTTCTCTCAGGCTTAGCAAATGCCCTTAGTGCTTCAGCTGGATCCGGCAGAGCTAGTGGCTCAAGCTGATAAATTTGCAGCCGCCTCCGTCGCCTGACCGAGTGTAAGAAAGGGGACATTTTCTGGAAGCGATGACTCCTGAGCCTCAAGAGCAAACTGTCAGGGGCAAAAAGGGCTATGGGCCTCAGGGTCAGTGTAAGTTAAGAAAGTGGGAATCCGAGATGAGCCCTGCTGTGACGAAGACCCGCTTCTTATTTCTTCTCGCTCCACCACCCAATTATCTGTAATTTCAAAAATTGCATTGTAGTGGAGTCAGGCTAAACGCTGTGTTACACAGCACTTTGAGAGGTGGAAAAGTTACCTGAAATATTAATTTTGTAAGCAAGTAAATGAGCGTGCCAAGTAAAGAAATATTAAGCTTTTCATTGATTTTTTTTTTTACCAAATGCGATGTCAGATAAAAAATCAGCACTATATTTCTGCATACCATGCAGAGACATAAAAATACATCTACTACTACTACTACTACCACAGTGGATCATCCATTTCCATCTCTTCCTGTCCTCTGCGTCTTCCTCTGTCACACCAGCCACCTGCATGTCCTCCCTCACCACATCCACAAACCTCCTCTTTGGCCTTCCTCTTTTCCTCTTCCCTGGCAGCTCCACATTCAGCATCCTTCTCCCAATATACCCAGCATCTCCCCTCCACACATGTCCAAGCCACCTCAATCTTACCTCTCTTGCTTTGTCCGTAAGCCAACATCAAAATACATCAATACTGGGGAAAAAACAATCCCAGCTCTCGTCCCTCTAGTCAATAACACTGTTGTTAACCTTGAGACAACTGATGGAGTCTGGCCCATAATGATGCTATTAAGCGTCTCTGTTAGCTTAACCCAGTCATTAGCAGGTAAATATTTTTGGAGCTCGTTTGCTGAGGAAATAACTCAATATCGCTGAAAGGGGAACCAGTAATGAGAATACCAAGTCAGAGAGACACGACTCAATCAAAATATTTTTTGGCAGTTTAGCTCCCAAATAGAAAGGCCTCCAGTACATCAGCTGTGAAACAGATGTCATGCGCTAGCGTCAATATTTTAGCAACTGGGCCCTGGCTAACTGCCAGACTGCCTCGATATTACAGCGTAGTTTTATAGAAGTGTGTTTGTGTGTCTATGCTGATTTATGCAGAGTTCAGACTCTGTTCTCATTCACCTCCCTCTGTCCTTTAATGTTCTTCTGCTCCAGATCCTGTGGCCAGAGCAGATTGGCTGCCTGATTAAACTCATCTATTCACCATAAATTATTCACTGGCTTCAAGAGGCTAATTAATTTCTTTATTATTTACTGTTCCGACCTAACATTCTCAGTCAGACACAACCAATCGCTAAAGGGATGTCTATATATATATATATATATATATACACATATATGCATATACATATACATACATACATAGACACACACACACACACACACATATATATATATATATATATATATATATATACACACACACACACATATACATATATATATATATGTGTGTGTGTGGGGGGCTATGCATGTGCATTTGTCTCATACTCGTGTGTATAAGGGGATAATGGTCTTTAATGTGTATTCACCAAAAAGTGGGTGTTTGTTATTGTGCATATGTGTATTTGCATGCACAAATACACATGAGACTTGATGAATGGTTAACCTTTTTAACAGCGAAGGGGTCCATTATGTTGTGGGCTGTGTGTGTGTGTCCCTAAAAGCAGGCGTTAGGCCTAATCTCACATCTTTATTTGACGAGGCTCAGTGCTACATGAATAGGGGCTCTATTACTCCCAGATTGAAATCGCTAGCAGGAAATTGGACACTTCTCAGAGCAGATATGGAGATGGAGTTCAATCTGTCAGAGCACTGGGCTTGGCTAGCTGTCTATGAAGATGAGCAAACTCTGTTCACCAACAACAAAAAGCATCACATAAGGGGTGCCCTCCGTAGCTGAACGGTTACAGCACATACCACTAGGCCACATAGCCACAACCATCGCTGGCTGAAGTCCAGCCGGTAACCTTTGTTGCATGTCATAACCTTCTCTCTCTCTCTCCCCATTTCCTGTCTGTCTCCTATATTACTTTCTAATAAAAAAGATATAAATAAAAAATACCAACAAACTGAAAAGCATCACATAACACAGAAACTTTTCCCCTCTAGTCTAGCCCATTTTCTACCCACTCCTTTTCTCAGGCCATTTTGTCATTTGTTCATTTTAAGGCGCTAGTCACTAAAGATTGGACACTTGTACCTATTTATTAAACACTGGCCGCTATAGCAGTCACTAGTTCAATCAATCAATCAAGATTTTATTTATATAGCACTAGTTGCTAAAAATTAGATAACAGTTTTATTAGAATAGTTACAAATTTAATAATGATTACTAACTTTTTTATTTCATTAGTAACACTTCAACAAACACTAGTTCTTTTAGTTTAGTGGCTATTGCCTAATTTTAAGGCACTAGTCAATGTTATATTCTGACAAACACAAAATGAAGATCAAAGAAAGTTGACTTAGTTCATCTGGATACAACGTTTATTGACAGATACGCTTCATCACTCATCTAAGATGTCACCTAGTTGAGTGATGAAATGTATCTGTCAATAAACATTGTATCCAGATGAACTGATTCAACCTTCTTTGATTTTCTTACCTTGATTATTGAGCATGCGTCAAGACTCAATACGAAGATGCTCATTAATTGAACTTTATGAGACACGGACACATTAGTTATCAACTTTTCATTCACTACTGGACACTTTAAATAGCAGCAGTTGCTAATTCACTTCTACAAGTCATATATCAGTTGCTAGTAACTATTCATCACTGATTAGTTTCTATTCTCATTTTCACTTGTCCCAATTATATTGTGACGAGTTACTTGCAGTATTGACAAGCTGCTTTTAAGTAAGATCTAGTTTCTATTCCAAATATATATATACACACACACACACACACACATATATATACACACACACACATATTAAACATGAAAAACCCCGACCGACCAGAGGAGGCGTTAGTGCAGCGACCAGGACACATATCCACATCCAGCCCCCGCTGACACGGCCAATTGTGTCTGCAGAGATGCCCAACTAAGCCATAGGCAACACAGGGATTCGAACCGCCGATTCGAACCGCGGATCCCCATGTTGGTAGGCCACGGAATAGACTGCCACTCTACCCCAACATCATAACTAGTGCTTATTCTAATGGAGCCAGTATCTAATCTTCACAACTACTGACTTTACAATAGCTACTAGTGCTTAAAGAATGAGTACTAGTGATTTCTAGTGAGTAGTGCCTTAAAATCAATAAATGATAAAACCGCCTGCCATCATACCATTGTCTTTAACATTTAGTCAGTGATGTTTGATGCATCTCGAATCAGGACTTTGTATTCTGCCCAACTAGAAGGGGATATCCAAACAACTGGGAAAAGTCCCGTTTTTATCTTTACTTCGGAGAGAACATAGTTGAGTCATGTTGCTCTTTTTGATCCTTCCTTAACGATTTTCCTTCCCCCTGCAAAAAAACAAGCATGCACACAACCAAGGTCATTCTGTGCAAACACAAATGCAAACACACAAATGCAATCACACACCCTCAGCACACCTCACATTACCGGGGGGGAGGGGGGGGCAGGGAGAGAGAGGGGGAAGGGAATCCTGCTGTTGGATATCTAATTCCTTTTCCTGTCCCACTCTCTCTCTCTCTCTCTCTCTCTCTCTCTCTCTCTCTCTCTCTCTCGCTCTGTCCTTCTCTTTACCTAGCTATCTATCGCGCCCTTCTTCTTTCCCTCCTTCTATATCCCACTCACATCTCCTCGCTCTGCTGCTGAGCCTACCCATCAGGTCAACTTGCTGACATATCTGTCAATACAGGCATTGGGAGGCAGGGTGTAACCTTGCCCTGCAGTGCTTTCCTGGTGCTCCCTGATCAGCTTTACTTTCTCCAAATCCAGTCAATACGTGAAGACACACCGAGAGGAAAACATCAATTCACACGTTTACACATACTTAAGTAAGCATGCACATATTAATCACAAGGGAGCTGTGCACAAACACACACACACACACACGTGTGCACACACACACATTTACAAACACAGCATAAAGGATATGCAGTGCACAAAAACCAACACAATTATGAACAATAATGGAGAAATTAGCTATAATTAATCTCCATAGCAGATGTTATTTTAGGTAGGAATGTGCCCTTGGTGATGCTCCTGGGGGCCACAATGATTTGCCTTGCAGCCATGCCAAGTGAGAGTCTCCGGTATGGTTTCTCCTCGGTGGGTTATTCTGCACTGTGTGGCATATCTTTGATGACACACCTTTGTTGGAGGCATATGGGATTAACCTCAGTGCAACCAGCAGATGCGTCATCTTGCAAGGGAGGGAACTATGCCTGTAGCTAGCCTGCTATCTGCTCAACGGTGATCTGGAAATTGTTATTCAAGTCCATTATTCATCCCCGTCCACTCCTCCCTTCTTGTGTCTCTTTATATATATCAATATATCTTATTGCATCCTGACTCTATTTCTCCTAAAACCTTTTGTCTTCCTTGCTCGCGCTGGATTCATTCCATCATCCGTTCATTCTCTGTGCCTTTACCGCTTTCATTGTCAGCGAGGAGGCCGGAAAATGAGAGAATGTGAAAAAAGAGAGAGGGGAGTGAGGGTCAGATAACAAAGGCGGATAAGGGAAGAACAAGGCCAAAGGCACAGGGGACAGCTGATGTCATTTATAATCTTTGGTCTCACAAAGTCCTTCTATGCACAGAATAGCCCTGGCTGTCCGCAGCAAAACCTCCTCATCCTCGCCAAACCCACCACGTGAAACGCGCCTCCATTAAGGTACTGAATCACTTTCTATGCAAAAGCGCACTCCACTTACATAACGAGTTCACAGTAATGGCTCGTTACCACTTTGATCCACCAACACACTCTCCTCTCACACATTTACACCTTCATTTTAGCAATGGGCCTACACTCTTGTGAAGCACTTAGGCTTTGATCCCAAGACTGAACAATGCAAAAAGGCATCTGGGTTAACACACATCATTACGGAAAACCTAAATATGACATAAATTATTCAAAAACAAAAAATGAGTGAAACGCTGTAAACGAGTCACGTTGCTATTTATCCCAAATGGCAGATTACCAAAGCGTTTGTATGTGAGCTAGGAGGGGCAGTGGGCGGCTGCCGTGCAGCGCCCGGGGACTGACTCCAGCCCTTGCCCCACTGCCTCGGTCAGGGGCACAGACAGGGGTATTAACCCTAACACGCGTGTCTTTTTTGATGGTGGGGGGGAAACCGGAGCACCCGGAGAAAACCCACTGCAGACACGGGGAGAACATGCAAACTCCACACAGGGGATGACACCCCCCCAGGTTGGACAACCCGGGGGTTCGAACCCAGGAACTTGTTGCTGTGAGGTGACAGAGCTAACCACTGTGCCACCGTGCCGCCCAACAACATGACAGCTCTGCTTAAAGAAGGAAAAGGCAGTGAAACAAATGAGGGTTTAAGGTTATATTAACACCTGTAGTCTGGTTCACTGGTCCAAAAGGACTGGTGAAAAGTACTTTGTTGAATTTTGCCTTTGTTCCACTAAGCATTCACAGTGTATTTTTTTGGAAACCAACCAAATTTCAAATGGACTTGTCAGCAATTAATTGGTTAGTTTTGGTGACGGTGTGACCTCCAATGGACTGCAGGAAGTAAGGAGAGATGAACAAAATGACTGCTGAGATTTCTTTCTGTTTTGTTTAATGTAACAGATAGTGACCACATTCCAGAAAGTGGGTTGAGTGAAAACTCAGAGTTTGTTAACCCTGAGATCAGGGGAAACTCTATGTACCCCCCCCTCCCCTCTTGTTTCTCGCTAATTGTATCCGTCCAATCACCCCACTCTTCCGCGCTGTCCCGGTCGCTGCTCCACCTCCTCTGCCAATCCGGGGAGGGGTGCAGACTACCACGTGCCGCCTCCGATACATGTGGAGTCGCCAGCCGCTTCTTTTCACCTAACAGTGAGGAGTTTCACCAGGGGAACATAGCACGTGGGAGGATCACGCTACCCCCCCCAGCCCCCTCCCCTGAACAGTCGTCCCGACCGACCAGAGGAAGCGCTAGTGCGGCGACCAGGACACATACCCACATCTGGCTTCTCACCCGCAGACAAGGACGGCCAATTGTGTCTGTAGGGACGCCCGACCAAGCCGGAGGCAACATGGGGATTCGAACTGGCGATCCCCGCATTGGTAGGCAACAGAATAGACCGCTACGCTACCCAGACGCCCTGAAACACTATGTTTTTCATTCTAGAAAGAGAGGTAACTCAACTCTGGGTGGTAACTGAGTCAGTTACTCTGGTAACAGACCCGGAGTTTGCGTTACCTCTCTTTCTGGAACGGAAAGCACAGTTTCCCTCATCTCAGGCTTAACAAACTGCTTTCCGGAATACACCCCAGGTGTCTTGCTTTATGTTGGCTGAACAGCATCCAGAGCCTCTGTCAACCTGGCCATCCCAAAGATTAAACATTTACACATTAAATAATTAGTTCTGATCATAATATCTGGTATTCCCTGCTTAAACGTCTCTGCTCTCTCACATTTCAGTTTGACTGGTTAGGAATGATGGCGCTCTTCCGCAAAAAAAAACGAACACCATCAAAGCGCATATTTGAACACTGCGCTCATTATCAACTATGGGTCACGAGTCATGACTCGTGGTAATAGCGGTATATTTTCTAATCTGTTATTCAAGCATATTATGTATTGTCAGAATACACATGTGTAAAATTAAGCTCGATATGCACTATATCAAAACTCGATGCCTCTTTGCATTGGTAACGTGGAAAGTGTGGCTATTACAAATCTGTCCCAGCTTGTCTTAGCATCACATCTTGCTTAGCATCACATATTGCGGTACAACATGTGTATCTAACATATCATGGCAGAATTTAACAAATCCACCAGACACAGCAGAGGCTGTATGTGACATTGTCACCAAAAGATATCGGATACAAACAACTCAGTGTGGTTGTTCATATCTGATTTCAAAAGCACTATCACCAACTCGCACCCGTATTTCTGAATGTTCACAGAGACACATCGACAAACGTAACAAATATTAGGTTCAAGCGCATACACTATCAAACGCAAACACAGATTCAGGCAGAAAAAATGGTAAAAAAAAAGCTAAAACACATGTGACATAAGTGAGTGTTTGTATACATACATACATACATACATACATACATACATACATACATACATACATAAATACATACATACATACATGCATGCATGCATGCATGCATACATACATAAAAAGAAACAAACACAAATTTGTTTATATATCCATATGGAAGCAAAACATAACATTAGAATCAAAATCCTATTTTCCTTACCCCAAACTCCAAAATTAACCCAAAATGTAACCCTTTAACCAGGGGTTTTAACCAGGGCTTACCCTGTTAGCCCGTATAAACAGGCTAACAGGGCTAAGCCCTCCCTATCTTTTACAATAAAGATGAGAAAACCATAGCTAAAAATAGTCCCTAGAAAAGCACAGGATATATCTAAATGGGGCTTGTTTTTTACAGCTCACACAGTGGCATCAGGTTCCATTCATCTTCGTAGTGAGTGAGTGACAGGCATCATGCCACGCCCCCTTCATTTGCTGATCGTTTGGGCTAAATTCATTCAGCCCTCGGGCCGCTGATTTTTGACCAATGACAGCGGACGTACGGAGTAACGGGACGTACAGTGAGGCGCTACTTGTGCGGGACCCGGTGAATGTGGGTGTTAGCATGAACAAGGTGAATTATTTACTTCAGCATCCATTTTATCGTTGCCTTTGGAGGGGGAAAAAATGGAAGTGAAGAGACTGGCGACATTGTCCAAACGACGTTCAAATAACACAACAGGAAAATGGTATGTTTGTGTTACTTGCTTTCAACAAAAGGACTGGCTAATGGCAGGTGTAGCTAAGAATTCACTTTTCTGTTTCCCATGCTAGCTTTGTGGAGGAGACACGTCATGGACCCATCAAGGAATTGTGGATTTGAAACATTTATCTGACAAAATTAGGAAACGTGAGAGAGAGAGACAGAGACAGAGAGTGTTTTGGCATCAAGCCATTCCTGTGGGTACTTCTATATAGTGTTGTTGTGCAGCACTTGCTATAACAAGGTATATAGTGTCGTTACTGTAACTTGGCATCTCGGATGTGGTGCTGCTGTTGCTATATCGTGGACTATTGATGGGTATAATGCATTTGTTAGCCCACCCACCCAATATCACCACCAGCCATCACTGCCTTTAACACTAGCCCTAACCCAAACCATGACCCTAACATTTAACCTGAACTAAAATTAAAGAGACAATTCAAACAAATTGTAAACCTAGTCATCAACCTATCCCAAACCTAAAGCTGAACCCCCAAAAAAATCTAAGCTTAACTATAAGCCTAATTCTAACGCGTAGTAGCTTTAACATAAAACCTGAACCTAACCATAACTCCAGTTGTGTAACACCTGAAACCTAACCCCTGGCACCAAAAAAAAAAACCTGTTCCTCACAGTTTTTTTTAAAAAATTTAAAAAAAGGTCCCATTATGATGGTGGTTCGTGATTTTAATATCTTTCAGAGGATATATTTTCATGAAGGCCAGCGGAGACACAAACACTGGCTGGTTGGCACTTTCCTGGGGCGCAAGGTGACTTTTCCCAGTGTTTGCCTTTGTGGTAATCTTTTGGCTCAAAAGGAACCCTACGCCAAGACGGGTGTGGTGGTGCAGCTATGGGTATGTTAATACACATCCGCTGGCGTCGTAACATCTCGGCGTCCATTTTCAGGCTGTTCTCATTCCCTGGTCGTAAGGACGTAGCTGTGGGCCAGGCTGTGATCACATGACCCAACCCTAATCCTACCCCCCCC
Source organism: Lampris incognitus (assembly GCF_029633865.1). NCBI lineage: Eukaryota > Metazoa > Chordata > Actinopteri > Lampriformes > Lampridae > Lampris > Lampris incognitus. Next base: position 13,463,063 of record NC_079222.1, on the reverse strand, counting down.
CCAGAGGATTGCGCAGGCGCTCTGAATCGCTCGCGTCGTGGGACACTCGTAGGATTAGCCACAAAAAACTGTGCATAACTTTTCGTACGATATCACACAAACCGTTCATGAGAATACGTCGCCATTTTAGCGTGGAATTTTGCTTCTGCCCACAGCAGCTCAGACCGCGTCTAAACCCAGATGCAGGTGCGAGGACCCATTCCCGTGCAAAGGCCTAGGCGTGCACACACAGGAAAACCTATCAAATGGGTTTTGGTATCAGAAACGGAACGAGAACGGATGTAAGGGATGTATAAGCCTGTGCATTTCACCGTACTGAAATGAATCATTAAACCAATAGCAACAAGAAACTTATTAACTAATTAAACTTCTACGATTAAGAAGTTAATCAGAAAAACATATCAATATGTGGCTGTTGAATCTGAAATGAATCAAAGAAAGTTTGCACTCATCTTGACGCATGGGAATTTCAACCTAACCTGGAGAAGTGAACATCTGTCGGGACCAGTAGGATGTATCCACCATGACAAACTAGTGCCTGACATGTGGTTGGGAAGCTTGAGGAAATCGTCACAGCATGGGAGTTAATTTCACTATCAATTCTACGAATTGAGTCATTTGGGATTAGGGCAGAGGGAAAATCCACTCCTGTGCCAGGATCTATAGACTGAACTATTGTGTCCATTGTCAATCTCTGCTGGCTTGTGACCAACAGCACAACACTGAAGTCAACTTGTAAGTTATGTCAGCCAGGCTGTTAACTATATAACCTTCTTGCAAGCTGCTTCAAATTACGTGTATATTTTGTTATGTCACAATCTACAGGAACGGAGTATATTAATGTAAAATGGAGGGAGCAGGGAGGGAATTTACCACCGCTGGATTGCATACATCCAAGTTACCTGAGGGGGAATGCGGAGCCATTCTATGGGCTTTCCTCTTCATCCATCAAGAAAATGACAGCAAGTTGCACCACAGCACATTTAAAGGTTATGAGAGGAGCTGATTTGATTGACCGAGTAGAAGCTCACCCCAACGCCACCTGCTTATAATAGCTAATATTACTACATATTACTGCATACTATGGGAATAGTATGGATCATCCATTTCCAGCTCTTCCTGTCCTCTGCACCTTCCTCTGTCACGCCACCAGCCACCTGCATGTCCTCCCTCACCACATCCATAAACCTCCTCTTTGGCCTTCCTCTTTTCCTCTTGCCTGGCAGCTCCATATTCAGCATCCTTCTCCCAATATACCCAGCATCTCTCCTCCACACATGTCCAAGCCATCTCAATCTCGTCTCCCTTTCTTTGTCTACCCAGTGTTGTCCCTCTAATATCTTCTTCTTCTTTCGGCTTGTTCCCTGTTTCTCAGGGGTCACCACAGCGGATTTTATAGTTTCAATTGGTACCCTGTGCGGGCACAGCATCGATGGCAGCCATTGTTAACCCGGGTCTTGACTGATCCAATATGGAGCCTCGACCGATCTGGTATGGTCTTGTCAATCAGCACACTGATTTGGCAAAATGTTACGTCGGATGCGCTTCCTGACACAACCACTAACACTATGGACAGGGGCACAGTTAAAGCACTGTATGCCACCCCAGTATTCATGGACTTGCGCCCATGCCTGTCGCCACTAGTTGTCCCTCTAATATACTCATTCCTAATCCTGTCCTTCTTCGTCACTCCCAACAAAAATCTTAGCATCTTCAACTCTGCCACCTCCAGCTCCGCCTCCTGTCTTTTCATCAGTGCCACTGTCTCCAAACCATACAACATAGCTGGTCTCACAGCCATCTTGTAAACCTTCCCTTTAACTCTCGCTGGTACCCTTCTGTCATAAATCACTCCTGATACTCTTCTCCACCCACTCCACCCTGCCTGTACTCTCTTCTTCACCTCTCTTCTGCATTCCCCTTTACTTTGAACAGTTGACCCCTAGTATTTAAACTCATCCACCTTCATCACCTCCACTCCTTGCATCCTCATCATTCCACTGTCCTCCTTCTCGTTCACGCATACGCATTCCGTCTGTCCCTACTGACTTTCATTCCTCATCTCTCCAGGGCATACCTCCACCTCTTCAGGCTCTCCTCAACCTGCTCCCTGCTCTCGCTACAGATCACAATGTCATCCGCAAATACCACAGTACACGGAGACTCCTGCCTGATCTCGTCCGTCAACCTGTCCATCACCACTGCAAACAAGAAAGGACTCAGATGTAATCCCACCACCTTGAACTCATCTGTCATTCCAACCGTACACCTCACCACTGTCACACTTCCCTCATACATATCCTGCACCACTCCTACATACTTCTCTGCAACTCCTGACTTCCTCATACAATACCACACCTCCTCTCTCGAGGCCCTGTCATATGCTTTCTCTAAATCCACAAAGACACAGTGTACCTCCCTCTGGCCTTCTCTATACTGCTCCATCAACATTCTCAAAGCAAACATCACATCTGCGGTGCTCTTTCATGACAGGAAACCATACTGCTGCTCGCTAATCATCACCTCTCCTCTCAACCTAGCTTCCACTACTCTTTCCCATATCTTCATGCTGTGGCTGATCAACTTTATACCTCTGTAGTTGCTACACCTTCGCAAACCCCCCCCCCTTATTCTTGAAAATCGGTACCAGTATGCGTCTTCTCCACTCCTCAGGCATCCTCTCACTTTCCAAGATTGTGTTAAACAGCCTATTTTAAAAAATCCACTGCCATCTCTCCTAAACACCTCCATGCCTCCACAGGTATGCCACCTGCTTATCACGTATTTATCCAAATCCAACCTCTTTATCAACAGCGCAACGCTACGCCGGGGCTGCTCTTGCGTCTCTCCTCACCCAATTACCAAGAACGTATTGGATGCACTCACGTGTGCTAGTGCTAGTGCTAGCAGCCAGTTTCATGAAAATAGAGGCCACAAACACACACACACACACACACACACACACACACACACACACATTGTGATACAAAGACTCTTTGCTCCTTTACAAAAAAGAAAAGGAGCTAAGAGTCCCATTTTGCTTACAAAAAAAGGGGTGAATTTTGTGGGAATCAACACGTGTCAGCTTCGGGTCGGGGACGTGATATAACACATATGCAGCATGGTTTCCGTACATGGAAAGTTTTGCCGGTGAGCGCGTCTCCCACCCAGAGAGAAGGAGGGAGGGCTGGAGGAGCTAAGGCTGTTAGAGTTGCACCGCTGTCGAGCCGGAACCACCCACTGGGAAATCACAGGCCCAGTGATCCAGGATGCACTCTCTGCTCTGCTCTGCTCCAGTCGGCATGGACTCCCCGCACCTCCAGCGAGCTCAGCAGGTTCATTAGTCGGACAAGGTTACCCAGAAGACCAGGCAGCTCGAGCCACACACACACACACACACACAGACAGCGAGCTATGGCCTCCACTTGTCCACAAGTTGTAATGATGGAATAATAAGTGTGGAACAACCTTGCAAGTTGGTGTTGTCTGATAAAGCGTAGCACATGATGAAGTCTGTGTGGCGACCAACCACTAAATATAAGCATGCTCCATGCTTTCTTTGATGGACAGGCGAGGCAGCAGAGCGGGAGATACGGCGCGAGAACAAAACAGTGATGAGGAAGGAACAGGGGTGCGAGAATCGATGGCTACCTCAAGAATGGTTAGGCCCTCCAGTGCCTGATTGGGGGCGACAAAGCCTCCATTTACAGAGGCAAGGGGGTATACTTGAGTTGGTGCAGATTTCAAAATCCTGTAAGGAATGATTGTTTGTGTGTGTGTGTGTGGGGGGGGGGGGGCACAGGTCACAGCTGTCTTACACAGTATTCCGGTCATGCACACACAGGAGTTTCTCTCAGTTCTTTACAAACTTTGCAGTTCTCGGAGCGTTATCGATTCCCTGCAACCCACAGGGAGGGCATTCCCACTGGGTCAATGTGACTTTTGAGCGACAACGTGTTTGTGGTTCGTGTGTGAGCAGGCTTATGTGAAAGAGACAAGCAAAAAAAACAAAAAAAAGTGTGTGTGTGTACTATGTTTAACTATCCCAATGGGGCCATACTATGGGGCCCCACAAGTAAAAGGGTGTATTTTAGGGTTAGGACTTGGTTTTAGGGTTAAGGTTAGAATTAGGGTTAGGTTAAGGTTAGGGTAAGGGTTAGGGTTAGGTATGTAGTTTGCATGGTTAAGGTTAGGGTTAAGGGATAGGAAATGAATGTAGTCAATGAGGGGGCCCCACAAGTATAGTTTTGCAAGCATGTGTGTGTGTGTGTGTGAGATCTTGCTTGTGTTTGAATATATTTCTGTGTGTTTGGGTGTGTATGTGTGTGTGTGTGTGTGTGTGTGTGTGTGTGTGTGTGTGTGTGTGTGTATGTATGTGTATATATATATATATATATATATATATATATATATATATATATATATATATATATATATATATACACACACTCACCGGCCACTTTATTAGGCACACCTGTCCAACTGCTCGTTAACGCAAATTTCTAATCAGCCAATCACATGGCAGCAACTCAATGCATTTAGGCATGTAGACATGGTCAAGACGAAAGGTGATTTAAGTGACTTTGAACATGGCATGGTTGTTGGTGCCAGACGGGCTGGTCTGAGTATTTCAGAAACTGCTGATCTACTGGGATTTTCACACACAACCATCTCTAGGGTTTACAGAGAATGGTCCGAAAAAGAGAAAATATCCAGTGAGTGGCAGTTCTGTGGGCGAAAATGCCTTGTTGATGCCAGAGGTCAGAGGAGAATGACCAGACTGGTTCGAGCTGATAGAAAGGCAACAGTAACTCAAATAACCACTCATTACAACCGAGGTATGCAGAAGAGCGTCTCTGAACGCACAACACGTCGAACCTTGAGGCAGATGGGCTACAGCAGCAGAAGACCACACCGGGTGCCACTCCTGTCAGCTAAGAACAGGAAACTGAGGCTACAATTCGCACAGGCTCACCAAAATTGGACAATAGAAGATTGGAAAAACGTTGCCTGGTCTGATGAGTCTCGATTTCTGCTGCGACATTCGGATGGTAGGGTCAGAATTTGGCGTCAACAACATGAAAGCATGGATCCATCCTGCCTTGTATCAACGGTTCAGGCTGGTGGTGGTGGTGTAATGGTGTGGGGGATATTTTCTTGGCACACTTTGGGCCCTTTAGTACCAATTGAGTATCGTGTCAACGCCACAGCCTACCTGAGTATTGTTGCTGACCATGTCCATCCCTTTATGACCACAGTGTTCCCATCTTCTGATGGCTACTTCCAGCAGGATAACGCGCCATGTCATAAAGCTCGAATCATCTCAGACTGGTTTCTTGAACATGACAATGAGTTCACTGTACTCAAATGGCCTCCACAGTTACCAGATCTCAATCCAATAGAGCACCTTTGGGATGTGGTGGACCGGGAGATTCACATCATGGATGTGCAGCCGACAAATCTGCAGCAACTGCGTGATGCTATCATGTCAATATGGACCAAACTCTCTGAGGAATGTTTCCAGTACCTTGTTGAATCTATGCCACGAAGGATTAAGGCAGTTCTGAAGGCAAAAGGGGGTCCAACCCAGTACTAGCAAGGTGTACCTAATAAAGTGGCCAGTGAGTGTATATATATATATATATAGATATATATATATAGTATATATCTATATATATAGATATATAGATATATATATAGATATATAGATATATACCACACCATCCAAGCTGCCTCAGTGTGAGGTGAGACATTGCAGCTCATCTGCTCGATAAGAAATCAGGGTGGCATTCTGCACATATTTGTGTTTTCTGAAAAGCAATATCCGATAGTGTCGTCGTGTCCCCTGAATATATACAAGTGAAGTTTTAAAGCAAAGTATAAAAAGCTAACTTGATTAAGTATCTGAACAATGGTTAGTCAGCTAAAATGTTGACAGCCACACAAAATCTCTGCTGACAGCTTTGAGGAAGAGGACAAACTGTTATCTAACTGTTATCCAGAGTTTTGGGTACCGTAAAAAACAAAAAAACAAAGTCTATTGCATTTTTGCAGTAGGTTATGTTTTCAGGTCATGAATTTTAATTACTTCATTGAGGGGAGGATATGAGTATAATGTGAGTCCGTCTCAGTCCAACTGGTCCTTGCATTAACTGCTATTATTGCAATAAAAGGGCATCATTAGGTGGCAACATAGCCTATCCCCAGTCATTCATCATGTTTCCTCAGTAATTAGGTAATGGAAAACGTGTTTTCCAGAGACAGTGAAAAGCATGCTACAAGAAAACTCCCAATGTTAATATTCAAGGCCTCAGACACACACACACACACACACACAGGGAAATGACACTAACATGGAAGGAGGGCGATGTGGAGAACAACATCCCACCACATCATCTTATATGCAAATATCCACACTGTAAAAAATAATGTGCTGGATTAACTTAATTAAAGTAAGGCAACCTATTACAAGCCCTTTTCTGAGCAATCTCAACTAGAGTGTGCGTGCACACTCTAGTTGAGATTGCCTTACTTTTTTTTGTAAGTTAAAGCAGCACATTATTTTTTACAGTGCACATGAAATGAGCTTAGGTGCACTTAATACCAGGTATTTACTTCTCATATGGTCTCCTTTTCAGCTCATCTAAACAAGTTCCCTGTTTCACATCCACGCACTTTTTGAATACCTCAAAAGTGTGTTGCATGCAAGAGGTAAATACAGATCTTCAACTGTCATCAGATATCAACACAATCTTGTGTTTGTGTGCCCTGACTGGAAAACCTTCCACCTGACCAGACTGAAAACAAGGGGCCATGCATTTCAAACTGACACACTGACAACACAAAAGGTGTGTAAATGACCAGATGGTGTCAGTCTCCCTTCAAAACGACCTCTATCCATTCATTATGTCTGAAGTAAACCCAGATGAAATAACCTTTTAATAATAAACTGTTTCAGACCAACATTATGACCTATATAGACAGGGGCACTACAACCGATACGAATGGGAAAATAATTTTGAAGTAAAATAACACGAGCCAATGTGCCATTTAAATCATCAACATTATTAATAGTGAGGTGAACTGTTTCTGTGCAGATGTTATTTAATAAGCGCCAGTTCTGTCTTTTCTATAGTGTTACCCAAGGCCTCTGCTCATATCAAGCAGCGACTGGTTTGGCTGCTCGGGATGAACACGTCATCCTCTGGAGACAGGTGTCAGCTCATAGCTGCTCAGCACTGCAGGGATCCTACAGCTCTGCTGATCCAGATACAGTTTATTACTCCTATTTCTCCAACACTGAATCATGCAGTTATCCCCCCCCCCAAAAAAAAAACTTCTAAAAATTCAACAAAAATGTTCAGCGTTGCAGCTGCTTCTACACCAGGACCGCCACTTCGGTGACCCGTAACACGGAAACCGGTTTCCATCGAGGGAGCAGAGGGGAGCGACTCGTTCTTGCGCCACATCATGATTTCCACAGGGGCGAACCCCTAAATTCACTCATCCAACATCGGATTTAGTAGCTGCTGCTGCTGCTGCTGCTCCCGGCGTCCACCCCAAGAGATCATCCTCTATGTACAGAAGCCCCTCCATAACTCCCCCCTCCTCCTCCCCCCTCGCAGCACTGACCTTGCCAACCAATCACAGACGCCGACTATTCCCCCGAAGTGATTTCGCATACCACTACTGCTGCAACAACGCGCCGCGCGTCCGCCCCGCGTCTCAACTCGTGCGCACCGCTTTCAGTGTCGGGAGCGATCACCGACGGCTTAGCTCGCGCTCTTCCCCTCGCCGGGTACTAAACGCTCGCGCTCCACGCTGACAACGGGAGCAAATGTGTGAAGAGCAAAAAATAAATAAATAAATAAATAAAATAAAAAAGAGAAAGGGGGGGCGTGCGGGCAAGGTGTAACACCACATTGCTACTAATCTATATCTCGCCCCCCTCCTCCTCCCCCCCGGTTAAATGTTCGTCCCATATCGGTGACAAGCACATCGGCATGTAAAGATATGCGCCGCGTTAAAACACAACACCCGCGGGACCCCGTGATGTACGGATGGGTTTAAACGTTGTGACAGCAACAAGAAGTGTCACAGCCGGGGGAGTCGCTGAGCCCATCTGCGCTGCCACCAGTGCCACAGTATACTGGCATGCATGCATGCATGGAAGCTTGTGGTCAAACTCAGCTTTACCCCCCCCCCCCGCTCTTTGCGCTGCATGGTAACACTGCGCCAACCTTGAATGTGCATGCCATCACTCCCCCGACACTGCACACACACACCACCCGGCGCTGTAGGCTTACATGCAGGCTGAACATACCTGGTTTTTATGCCGAGATCCATCCTCTAGTTCTGAAGAGCTGTTCATGATTCCCCATCGGTCATTTACCATCCTCCGGAGAATCTCGACCAGATCCGCCTGTTGTCCCAGGCGGCGGAGAAGGAACGCGCTGTTGTTGTTGTTTTGTTAGTCTTCCGGCGCAATTTATCTTTTTTAGGGCTACTCCATAGAAAGGTGCACTAAGGGCCCACGGGATGAGGGGAGAGGCAAAACTACTTCTGGAATTGTACACGAGCTATGGGCGTACACGGACCGGACCGCCGGCAACACCACAACCACGTACACCGCGAGCTCACATGTACGCACTTGGGAGAACTTTAATTCATCCCGAGCGTCCTCTTCTTATTTTGGACGGTACCTCGATGACGGACGCGGTCCTTTAGAGGTTGCACCCCGGTTCGGAAACTCACAGACACAATCTAGTTGTGTGATAGTAACCCCCCCAAAAAAAATGGTCCGGAGAAAATGACACCCTGCGTAGGCTACCCGGTGTAGTCCACGAGAAGAAGAAGGAGGAGGAGGAGGAAAAATGGATTGGGGAGAAATTCTCCTCAAACTGCAAGGTGCGAAGCTGACATTCAGTGCACCCCCCACCCCCCACCCCCTCTACCAAAACCACTCCAAAACTCGCCGCGGTTACTCCTCGACTAGACACGTCCGGGTTTGTTTGAAAAGGTAAGCCGATCGGGCTGCGAGACTCCGGTGCTGAGGGTGAGGGTAGGTAAAGGCTGCCTTTACTTGCCCCACTTCACGGTCCGATCTGCATGGGGCAGAAGGTATTTTCCCACAGATGCCTCGACAAGAACTGTGCTGCGGGGAGATTATCGTGCCTCCAACTCCAATGACGAGCGGTGCGCGCCGTGGCTCCGGCTGTCAATCAACGCGTCCCTCCGGTACGCATCACGAGCGCTGTATGGCGGCGTCGCCTCCCCGACGCTGACCTGCCCTCCTTAACGCGGCTGCCGCACCGTGGACCCTCCCACTTCCCCCTTCAACCTTAACCGAAACACGAGTTGTTGCAAAATAAAGTAGGGATGTTCGCGTCTGTGCGGGGTGGTTGCGTTTATAGTGCAGCCTTATCCTTCCCTTTGAGGGGGTGAGGATGCTCACCGGATGCGAACCAAACAGCTTGTGAGGCGGGGGGGGGGGCGTGATGAAGACGACGATGTGGAAAAATGAAGAAGGTAAAGTTGTTTGTCTTCAAAATGTATTTTTTCCATGAGGGTATGGGTGTAGTCGAGGGGGGGGGCTCGTGACCTACCTACCCCCCCAAAAAAAGGTCCAACATGTATCCAATGAAGTCAAGCAGCAGATCTACTTTAGAAGCAAAATAATCTGATAGATGACTACCATCAGATGCTTTAGGCCTGAAATATCCATTACATGGCGATCTTTCCTCTAAAACAGAGGAGAGGAGGAGCTGCACTAGCGCCTCCTCTGGTCGGTCTGGGCGCCTGTTCAGGGGGGAGGGGGAACTGGGGGGGGGGGATAGCGCGATCCTCCCACGCGCTATGTCCCCCTGGTGAAACTCATCGCTGTCAGGTGAAAAGTAGCGGCTGGCGACTCCACGTGTATGGGAGGAGGCATGTGGTAGTCTGCAGCACCTCCCCGGACCGGCAGAGCGGGGTAATTGGCGATCTTTCCGCTAAATTATATATTTCAGTGTAGTGTATTCACAGCCACACCGGGTCAGAGGCTGACATGCATAAAATATCCTGCGCTCGTCTACATAAAAAAGGTAAAAAAAAAAAAAAAGGTCATCCCCTTTAAGTAACCTTCATAACGCCCTGTAAAGGTAACCACAGTACAGCCCAGTCTCCAAGCAGCACACTTACCCGGGCTCTTAAAGTGTCCAATAGTCATTACTAAAAATGCAGCAATGTATTACGGTGAAATGTATGAGAATCAAGAATTTGGGGAATGGGAGCGGGGGGGGGGTTGACTCAAAAAGGCTGTTTTCTTTTCACTAAAAAAAGAAAAGTGAGGATGGCATCTAAATGAAAGGACTGTATTTACTTCCGAAAGTTTCAAGGTCCTGTAAACCATTCGAAAAATGTAAATGGAGCACACATTTTGACAATTTAGTGTTACAGTAACAGGCCACAAGTACAAACAAATATTTATATACTGTAACGTGCATGGATAAGTAGACACGTTGGTCCTCGACGAATGAGTCGGACCCTTTAGTCGACTGGTTAACGTTGTCGCTTGCGGAGCGGGAGACACGGGTTCGCGTCCCGGCTGTGGCGGTTCCCGAGCTGCCCCCCTAATTCGCTACAATATGTAAAACATTTGGCAAATACTGTGGCATGAATGCCAAAAATAGATGATTGAAGAAAGACACATCTTGTTTTTAGGGACCAGTACAAGTCTCTGGATGAATGTTTGTAGGACATTGTGGTAATAATTGTAAACTTGGCTTCCTGGCTGCCCTGCTCATTTAGACAACGTTGTTGCATATCAAACAGGACATAAAGATTGCTGTTGTCCATTTTTTTTATGTCTTGCTGGTACCAGTACAACAACAGACAAGCGACACCTGGCTTCTCATCCACAGACACTGTTAAGCAGTGAGGTCGTCAAAGCCGACACTGACTTGTGCTTACTGGGAAAGAAAAAATGCAGTTAACACAAAAATGTGCTTTTACCCCCCGAGGTCACAGCTCCTATTAAAACAAAATCAAATGTGTAATTTGTGCACTCAGCACAAACTGCAGTGCTTCTCCATTTGGTCTGTATCCTTGCAGGCTACTGACCCTGCTGCAATAATATGTAGGTTTCCTGCACGAGGAATGAGCTGTGACTTTCATATCAAGGGGAGACGTGGCAGGCAGAAAAGCCAGATGGACTATGAAGCGGAGCACTGCAGACAGGGCCTGGGAGGCCGGAGCTGCCTACTGACTCAAAACACGTCCGGGTGGCATAGCGGTCTATTCCGTTGCCTACCAACACGCGGATCGCCGGTTCGAATCCCCGCGATACCTCCGGCCGAGTCTGCGGGTGGGAAGCCGGATGTGAGTATGTGTCCTGGTCGCTGCACTAGCACCTCCTCTGGTCGGTCGGGGCGCCTGTTCAGGGGGGAGGGGGAACTGGGCGGGGAATAGCATGATTCTCCCACGCGCTACGTCCCCCTGGTGAAACTCCTCACTGTCAGGTGAAAAGCAGCGGCTGGCGACTCCACTTGTATCGGAGGAGGCATGTGGTAGCCTGCAGCAGAGGGGGTGGAGCAGCAACCGGGGCGGCTCGGAAGAGTGGGGTAATTGGTCCAAAGGGGGGAACCCCCCCCAATAAATAAATAAATAAAAACACTATTGGTTGCTCACGTCTTGCTCTGTTTCAGATTGGCGCAAAAAAAAAAAGAAGAAATTAAGTGAAGAGAAACTTTATTCACCTTACAGCTACACACACACACACACACACACACACACACACACACACACACAGGGAGTGGTGGCTGAAGAAATGTTCCTTCTGTATATTTTTCTCATCCTGCTGTCCTTCCCCCAGGGGCAGCAGGAGCAGTGGGCAGCCCTTCCCTTCAGCCCCCAGGGACCAACTCCAAGAGGACGTCCATGTCATGGTCACGGACAGGATGTACGTGTTTCCACCTTGGACCCCTGTTTTGGGCAGATCCTCCTGCTACACGGCCATGAATGCTACCAAAACCTGGTCAGCTGAAGACACTTGGAACGAGGACACAGCGTCACGGATGTGAAGCACAACTGTTGTGTGACTTTGTTGTGAACAGACCGATATGGGATCATTGTGTCACGTTTGTAATGGAAAGTGGGCCTAGTTCTGATTACACATTTTCATCTGAGGAACTAATGCCAATCAATCAATCCATCAATCAATCAAATTAATTAATTCATTTTTTATTGACGGCATGGTGACCCGGTGGTTAGCACTGTTGCCTCACAGCAAAAAGGTCCTGGGTTCGAACCCCAGGCAATCCCAGGTCAATCTGCCTGTGTGGAGTTTGCATGGTCTCCCCTTGTCTGCATGGGTTTCCTCCGGGTGCTCCGGTTTCCCCCCCACCTTCAAAAAGGCATGCATGTTAGGGTTAATAAGCCTGTCTGTGCCCCTGAGCAAGGCAGTGGAAAGAAGAACTGGAGCTGGTCCCCGGGCGCTGCAGCTGCCCACTGCTCCTGGGATGGGTTAAATGCAGGGAGTAGATTTCATTGTAACCTGCACAAGGACTAAATAAAGTGGCTTTCTTCTTATTGAACATGTTGAAGAAAACATATAAGCAATAAAAACAAATAAACAAACAAACCAAATCATCGGCAACATATAAGCGACAAATAAGCGGCTCAAATAATACTCATCATCTTCAAATGGGGGAAGACGAGGTTGAGAACTTTTCTAGTCCTACCCACTTATACGAGTCATGCATGGATAATAGAAAATGAACGTTCAATTTACGGCCGTCAGTGTCCGTGATATCTAGCTCAGTCAACTCATACAAAACAACCCATTTAGATTGAAAACAAAACAAAAATAGTTCAGATAAAGTACCACATATCATCAGCTCATCACTGCATATTACATATTTCGTATATTTCATATTCTAATTAAGATGCTTTTGTGCAGGTTCAACAGAGCTAATGGCAGCTCATCTGAATCACGTGTAACTAAACAACAACCCAGAAAAATAAGCCGACACAGCAGAGACAGTTAAACAGGTTTGGACTGACTTGTCTGAGCAGGTTAAAGGTGATAGAGCATGTCTTACTGACATGTCTTTCGACGGGGTTTCTGTGAAATCCTACCTTGAACGGAGCCACATAAGAAACCTCAAGTGATAGAATACAAGGGAAAGGCTTAGAGAGAATTGTGGTGGGGGTGCAGGTGAACGTTTTACCTGGGCGTCCGCGTGGCATGGTGGTCTATTTTGTTCCCTACCAACACAGGGGTCGCCGGTTCCAATCCCCGTGTTACCTCTGGCTTGGTCGGGCGTCCATCCAGACACAACTGGCCGTGTCTGCGGGTGGGATGCCGGATGTGGGTATGTGTCCTGGTCGCTGCACTAGCGCCTCCTCTGGTCGGTCGGGACACCTGATCATGGGGGGAGGGGGAACTGGCGTGATCCTCCCACGTGCTACATCCCCCTGGTGAAACTCCTCACTGTCAGGTGAAAAGAAGCGGCTGGCAACTCCACATGTATCGGAGGAGGCGTGTGGTAGTCTGAAGCCCTCCCCGGATCGGAAGAGTGGGGTAATTGGCCAAGTACAACTGGGGGAGGAAAAACGGGGGTAAAAAGAAGGTTTAGATTGACTTGTTTGAGCAGGTTAAAGGTGACAGAGCATGTCTTACTCGCAACTCTTTCGACGGGGTCTCTGCGACATCCTGCCTCGAATGAAGCCACACGAGTCATATCAAGTGATAGAATACAAGGGAGAGGCTGAGAGGGAATTGTGGTGGGGGTGCAGATATGTTTTACCAATTTTCTTACCAATGAAGATTACAATGTTAATACAAAAAAAAGAAAAAGAAAAATCTTCAGCCTCTTAGAGCATCATATATTTTTAGATGGCCTCACTCTCAACACAACACTGCTAAATCTACCCAGATAACGCAGCTAAATATGAGCCCAAATGTCAGCGTGTGAGTCAGAAGCCAGGTAGAGAAGGTGCTTTGCATCTAAAAATGATCAGTCTCCTGGAAAGGACACTGCGACTCTGCCATTGCACCAGAACGGATGAAAACGTATAGCGCCTTATTGACTGTTTGTGTGTTTCCATGCAAAAAAAGAGCATGTGACAGCAAGACGTGTTGCATTTTTCCAGCTGTGTTCCGGCTTGATTGTTACTGTCTGAGATGTTGTGTTGTTTTTCTTTTTCTTTTCCACTTGGTTGTGTTTGTGAGTTTTCACGCATGGAGTGACAGCAGGACAAATGCACAGAGCTGCGAAGACCCAACAGAGTGAACTGGCCTTCCCAAAATGCCAAGCCTATAATTTGTAAAACCACTGGGTTAAAGAAAGAGAGAGAGAGAGAGAGAGAGAGAGAGAGAGAGAGAGAGAGAGAGAGAGAGAGAGAGAGAGAGAGAGAGAGAGAGAGAGAGAGAGAGAGAGAGAGAGAGAGAGAGAGAGAGAGAGAGAGAGAGAGAGAGAGAGAGAGAGAGAGAGAGAGAGAGAGAGAGAGAGAGAGAGAGAGAGAGAGAGAGAGAGAGAGAGAGAGAGAGAGAGAGAGAGAGAGAGAGAGAGAGAGAGAGAGAGGCAAGAAAGAAAAAAGTGAATACATTTTTTTTCTTGCAAAGAGATAAAAATGCAAAACAAGAATAACAGTGGGGAGGATTTGCATTCTGGTCAAATGCAGTGAAGGTAAAACAGAATTGGAAGAAGGTGTATGTGTTTTGCAAGAATTTCTGTTTTTTTCTTCTTTATCTCTTTTTGTAAAAGCAGACTATAGGGAGAAGAAAGAAAAAAAACGAGGGTTCAAAGCAAGCCAAAGCAGACAGCAGCTGTTACCTACATATACGCACAACGCAATTAAACAAAAATCAGACACACACAAACACACACACACACACATGACGCCCACACCCAAAGGATAATGGTAAACGTAATCAAAATGTCAGTCCCTATACTCTCTTCATATAACTCAGTGGAAAATCAATAGATGACACAAACATAGGCTGTGGGGGTCTGAGGCAGAAGCCGGCGTTATTAATATATAATGACGGCCTCTCTCAAGGCTCTCCAGAGTGGAGGAGGCGCAGCGCTCACACCTCCAAAGTGAAAAGTCAAAGAAGGCGCTGCGTCTCTCTCTGGCTGCCCCGGTGGCTCCCCGACTCGGTCTCGGGTTAGCGGTCGGTGTGAGACATCGCTGAGGTTACAGATACATCAGCTACTTTACAGAGCACTCCGCTCTGCCCTCCCCCCATTCCCAGCTATAATATCAGCCCTGTGGGGAACAGCCATTTTCATCGAATACTGCACACACACACACACACAGATATACCACCACCTACCCACCCACCACCACCACCACCCCCGATGTCCCTTCGCTCTCTCTCTCTCTAATTAAGGGTCCAATGGACACACCGAGTCTGGTCATAGTCAGACGTGGCTTTTACTAATGAGGGTAATTAGAATTAAATCTGGGGGAAAAAAATGAATCACATCGGCGTGATGATGATGGTTCTGCTGATGATCAAATTGGTAATTGTTGACAGATTGATTATGACACTAAAAACATGGGTTGGGGGAAAAGCGCGAGGGAGGATCAAAACGCTTCATGACCGTTAAACCCCCCATCCTTTACTGTCCGTCGCAGTCCCGGTGATTAACCGAAGATTATACCCTTTATTTATAAATCTCTAGAAGATTTGAATAATTTATGGGATGACTTTCTCCATGCTCTGCTGTGGAAATCTCTCCAAAGAGTCTCCCCCTGCACCTCAGTGACTCACGCGCTGTGCTCGCAGGACGGCTTTACGTCTTTATCCCGGCCATGCAGTCCAGTAGCTGATAAAGCATGTCGTGTACTCTATGTTTTCTTACCGTCTCTGGCTAGCTCAAGCTCTGTTTGCCCACTGGCTCTCAGTCAGGGTTTCTCTGTGGGCAGACTGGCTGTGTTTGCTGAATGGTTTGTAATTATCCGCGGGCCTCCCCTGGGCAATGCTCCCAGACACCTCTGCGAGCATGCTGCTCCACCCACAAATGCACCCCCATCTGACGGAGCTAAGAGAGCAGCAGGAGTGCTGAGAACAGACACATAATAAAAGCAACGCGCAAACAAGTGTGTTAGGCCTTGGGACCAGAGGGAGACTGATTGTGCAATGTGCCTGGCATTTAAAATCGGATGCTCTGTATGTTGTTTCTATGCTAGCCCTACCCTCAGCTTCAATCATTCCTCCCCTCCTCCGTTTCGTCTTCGGCTCAACACTCGCTCTCACTCTTCAACCCTCTCGTACCAAGTGACATCAAACAAGCTCACCTACTGATGCCACACAAGTATGTGGTCGTTCCCCCCCCCCCCTCTCAAATGATGTAGGGCCTTCAACGTTCACTCTCTCACAGGGTCAAACTCCCCAAGTGGTTCAAGTACCATCTGTAGTACCTGGAGGAGTTCGGGGGTCCCCAACAGTGCAGGTGGGAGGTAATTCCAAAATCCTTGTTCTTGTGAAGTCATGTAATTCCATTAAGTCTTATTACCCCCTACTGGCATCTCCCCATATTCGTTGTGTAGCCTCCACCCCCTGATGTGACTCATCTACCTTCCACTGAATCCCTCAGCAGTGTCAGACAACCTACAGTTCCCCCCGCCCCCCGAAGGGCACGAAGCCATCAAATATAATTTCTCAAAAGCAAAGATGCTCTACTTCTGTCTTTGCAGGCTCCTCATGCATGCAAGCCATGCAGTTGGTCTCTTCGCATAGCTTTATCTTTGGACTGCTGTTTTTTTTTCACTCCGCGAATGTACAACACCCTGAAGTTGATCTACAAAGTGATAAAGTGAGAGGATTCCACATCTAATAGCATGAACAGGGCAAGTCATAAATTTGAAGTTAAAGGGAACTCTTGGGTGAGAATAGGCAACATGAAATGCTCATCTTCGGCACTCTGGAGAAATCAACTTGGCCAAGGTGAAAGCTATGCTAAGTGCGAAGTGTTTTCTCAAGATGGCCATTGGGGAAACGTCAATGCATTCTGAAAGAAACAGTATCCCTTTCAAAGTGCATCCTGCAGCCAAAGTAATAGTATTTTATTTCAAGGGACAGCAATGCATGTCCATATCTTTTACACACCGAGGAATGGAGTTGTGTTGTTCCTCCTACTTGCTACTTTACATCAGTACCTAGTGTTTGCAAGACTGTTTGGCCTTCAAACATAGATGCAAAATTGTGAAGCGTTTCTTTCTTTCATTTAGATAAAATGTATGAACGAATGGATTGACATATTTGTAGTGCCTCGGCAACCTCACATCTGATATTTAAATATAAGACATATGATAGCCAGGGTATCTCCCCGCCTGCCGCCCAGCGACTGCTGGGATGGGCTCGAGCAACCCGTGACCCAGGTTGAGATAAGCGGCTTGGATAATGGATGGATGGACACACGATAGCAATCTTATGTAATCTTTACAGGTGTTTCCGATCTTAAACTTGTGCACACATGTATTGTATAACCTGTACATGTTAGGTTAAACCATACATCAGTTTATTAAAACAAATGTCTGCTTTGCATGTATTTGGTTAACACTGATTTTCCAGCGATTCTTTTCTCTTTTTTTTTTTTGATGCTGATTCAGAGGTCAGCTTGCCTGCAAGACATTAGCTCTACAAAGCGAAGCTTGTTATGTTCTGTGTTCAAAGATGCAAGGTTCTTATGAAGCTATGAAGCTGTTCAAGACTAAATGCCTCACCGCTAGCCAGGCTACGCTTCTTAAAACAGTAAAAAAAAGGAAACCCCTCCCTCACATTACCCACCAACATGACCCTGATAACCATATGGATAATAACCAACTGTGGCGCTATTCTACAAATATGGTCGACATTTATAACTGTTATTCCTTATATAAACTCAGTAGAAACATTGACGCAACGGCATGGCTTTATTTTCAGGTCCAGCAGAAGTTGGCTATGAGGAGCTGGAAAGAGGGAAGTGGAAAAAGGTTAACCACAAATTAAGGATTCTGTTCATTTGTCAGCAACTATCCCAAGCCACAAAGAAACACAATATTTACATTCACGTACATGTTCATATATTTAAATTTTTATACAAACATGTTGACCTTCGTTTGTATTAATCTGCTATGGAGACTGCATTGTATTTGTAAAGGGAAAGGATCCATCCATCCATTCATTATCTAAACCGCTTATCCTGCTCTCAGGGTCGCGGGGATGCTGGAGCCCATCCCAGCATTGGGCGGCAGGCGGGGTGACCCCCCTGGACAGGCTGCCAGGCCATCACACAGGGCCCACACACATTCATACCTAGGGGCAAATTTGGCCGATTCATCTGACCTTACATGTCTCTGGACTGTGGGAGGAAACCGGAGCACCCGGAGATGCAGACAAGGGCAGAACATACAAACTCCAGACAGAGGATGATCTGGGACTACCCCCAAGGTTGGACTACCCCGGGGCTCAAACCAAAGACCTTCTTGCTGTGAGGCGACTGCCCTAACCACCGCGCCGCCCTAGGGAAAGGATCTTGTTTCTTTAAAAGGTTATGACGCAATAGGTCAGAGGGGAAAAAAAAGAAAGAAAAAGGAAGGTGGTTAAATGGTGAAAAAAGAAACTGCATTTCTAGGCCATGTACTGGGCTGCGTCCTGACTTTTGCCGGTGCAAAAACAAGAAAAACGAGTTGTATCCGGGGAAGAAAATAAAGTTGCCAGAACTAGAGTGGACTGTGTGCCGCGTTCATTTGATGGGTGCAACTTTAACGGATGTGGATAGGGCACGGGAAGTGACTACATAAGGTTTTTTTTTCCAGCATTTATTTGCTCCTGCAGAAGACAAACACAACACATGAGTTGCCTTCTGGTCCCCTCTGCACATCCACCTCCTAAGCGACGCAAAACTGCAATGTGTGATCTCATTCTCACATTATCGCAACAAAGTTTTAACTCGTTCTTCTTTAAAACGAACAAAGAAAAATACACAAAAGGAAAAACAGTGCTACCCTGGGGCAAAATAGAAGGTGCCTGGAGGTTGGGTTACTAAACGGAGACAACGAAAATTATAACATTTAACAAGGAAAACACACACTCGCAGAAGAAAAACACAACGCACACAAGTTGCCTTCTGTTCCCCTCTGCACATCAACTCCTAAACATGCAAAGCAACAGAATTTACACTAAGAAATGGGTGCTAACATCTGTCGCGCTACGTTGGCCACGTGGTACAGGGCTGCATGACGTAATACCAAAATGGCTCCAGAAAGTTAAACGCAAAATGTCTACAAAACTTATATTAAGGGTCAAAACAACACAAAACAGCTGGTTAAAGTCATAATAATAACAGTAAACAATACGCATTAAAGGTTGCAACAGAAACAGCCCAATTTCCATGGGAAACAATAAAATAGCAAGGCAGCATTTTTCCACACAACTTACCCTCCGCAATGCAAAACAGCAATGTGAGGAGGAGAGCGGCTACGGAAGCTCAGGAGGTAAAAGAAAGGCGAAGTGCAGTAAGGTAATTTCCACAGGATTCATTCTTAACTGGTAAATACATTTTCTCAATAAGATAACATTCGCCAAGACTATGTGGATATTAAAATTATGAAAGGCATACATTTGGTGTTTCCGCCCGGTTTGCAACAACGTTCAGGACATTTGCTGACCAGCTAATTGAAGAACGAAACCAACATGACGGCGTTGGCAGTGACGAGCTGAACATTCAAGTACACAACAACGGACGAGCTAAAGAGACAACTGAGCCAGAGACGTGAGAGTGAGTACTTAACTATCTAGCAAAATGTCACCTGAGTGGTCAGCTACGTTAGTGGAGATAGAAGGAAAAATACCGACACTGTCAGTGGAGGAATTGAATTGCTTGTGCTCAATGCTAAACATGGAGGTTAAAGAGAGTCACAAACACTCACCTCACTCGTTGAGGGGACTTATTCTGCAACTATTGGAGGTCGATGATGTAATTTTGCTTGAGGATGAGGACTGTCCCTATTGTTAGAAGTAAAAAAATTAAAATTATACTCTGCTTGGCGAGTGTTTGGGTGATGAGGACCGCAATTCCATTCACAAGGTGTTGGACACAATGTAAGAGGGGCAGTGGCAAACTTGGTTGGAGCGCCATGCTGTGGACAGAAGTGTTACTGCACTTAGTGAACTAACTGGAAAAACAGCAGGTAACATTATTACAAGTGCAGAAGTGTCAGTTCCAGTGCAAAATCATGTAGTTGCTCAGCCATTTTATAGAAGAGGTTTGAAGATCATTGGACAAATAGGTGAACCTGATCAAAAATACAAACTACATTTCAACAGTTTTGAAAGATAAATACAGAGGGTCCTGAAAAATGGGGTATGATGAGGGTGAAGTCATTGAGGCTGTTATCCAAGCAATAGCACCAGAAGTAAATCACAGAACGTTGAATCAGTTCATCTGGGCACAACGTTTATTGAGAGAAATGTTTCATCACTCATCTAAATTAGCTCTTCAGTCTCAACTGACTGCAAGGCTCCCCATCCTTATATGTAACACAGTGTCATAATGACCAAAAACAACCATCGGTTTCATATGCAAATTGCCATGACTTTTCAATGGTAATGTGTACTATTCACAGTGGATTTGGGAATGGTTGCAATCACAGCATTGTAAGATGGTGATAGATATACGCTTAGCCCCCCGGTTCAGTGATGGTTGTTCCCTCTTCACATAGATGACCTCTTTGCCTCTTTGACTCCCCGTTCAAACCAGCATTCCTCCCTATCTAGGATGTGTACATCCTCATCCTTGAAGGAGTGGCCACTGGCCTGTACATGGGTGTAGACTGTGGAGTCCTGGCCTGACACATTAGCTCTTCTGTGTTCTGCCATCCTTTTGGCCAACGTCTGTTTGGTTTCCTCGATGTACAAATCACGGCAATCCTCCTGGTACTTAACAGCATACACTATATTGCTCTGTTTGTACTGGGGGACATGATCCTTGGGGTGGACCAGTTTCTGGGGAAGCATGTTTTGGGGTTTGAAAGCAACTGAGACACGATGTTTGGAAAATGTGTCTCAACTGTCCCGACACTCTCGCCGCATTCACAATCACTGCTGGCTTACGCTTAAGCAGCTGTTGTCCTTCTCCTCTCTTCGATCAGCTGGTGCACTGTTTGGGCATCTTTCTGGCTTTGACAAACACCCAGTTAGGGTAACCATGCTTAACCAGGGCCTGTTTAATGTAGGACTTCTCCCCTTCTCCAGCCAGTGTGTCAGTGGGGATGTTGTCAGCTGACTTAGATGAGTGATGAAACATATCAGTCAATAAATGTTGTATCCAGATGAACTGATTCAACTCTCTTTGATGGCCTTCTCAAGCCAGTCGGTGCAAAACCTTTGTTCTGTATTGGAAGTGGGACACAATAAGGCAAAAGCAGTTCTATAAACAGAAGAATAATGTTTGAGATAGCAACACATTATCATCCCTAAAATGTGAACTGTGGGCAGATGAAGAAGAGAGTGCTCAGGCAGGCATGCATAGTTCTTGAGCCAAATGAAGATGCTCCATGGCCCATTGGAACAGTAGTCAAGGCACAAGTCATTCAGCTTCCACATGAAAATAATGCCAACATCACAGTGACAGTACAGAAAATTACAGATGATGACTTTACTCTCCAGAGCCAAACAGTGCTGAGTTGGTTATACACCATTGATGCTGTTCATCTCTTTAAAGTGAAATCCTTA
Organism: Lampris incognitus; assembly: GCF_029633865.1. Taxonomy (NCBI): domain Eukaryota; kingdom Metazoa; phylum Chordata; class Actinopteri; order Lampriformes; family Lampridae; genus Lampris; species Lampris incognitus. The sequence goes on along the minus strand of NC_079222.1, from coordinate 13,441,357 downwards.
CAGCAAGGATGGAGTCCACTGCCTTCAGACTGCTGTGACACGCCCCAGACGGAATGTTCAGCCGAGATCTCAGAAGGTGAACCATGGAACCCTCCTGTGGACCTCAGCCATATGTTGGAGGAATAACAACCGCAGGTGTGGCTGAGTGTGACGTGTTTGCCAAAGACGAGTGGGACACAGGGTGTATTCCATTAAGCTCCAGGACAATATCCCAGTAAGGAAAACATACAACGCTATTCCTCATTCACTCTGTCAAGAGGTGAAGAATCACTTACAGGAACTATTGAGCCGAAGCTGGATTCAAAAGCCGTGTTCTTCTTATTCATTGCCAGTGGTGTGTGTAAGAAAGAAGGATGGGAGCCTACACCTATGCATATATAAACTACTCAGTGAGAAAACACAACCAGATTGCCATCCAATCCCGAGAATCCAGGAGATATTGGAAAACCTGGGTGACAACTCTCGGTTTATGGTGCTGGACCAAGATAAGGCTTCATGAGTGACAGAAGCAGAGCCTGCACCGCATTCATAATGCCATGGGGGCTTTACAAGTGCATCAGAATCCCATTTAGCCTCACTAATGTCCCAGCGGCCTTCCAGCATCATATGGAGGGATGTCTGGGAGACCTCAGGGATGAATCTGCATCCCTTACCTAGATGATGTTTTAGTCTTTAGTAGTGACTTTCAGCACTGTGTTGAAAAGGTCTGCAGAATGTTGCAGAGACAGAAGCAGTGTGGAATAAAGCAAAGGCCAAAGAAGTGTGATTTCTTCAAGCGAGAAGTTTGTTATGTGGGCGGCATCATCTCTGAACAAGGTTACTGCATGAATCCTAAAGAAGTTGAGGCTGTGCAGGTGCTAAGGTACGAGACACCTGCTACTGTCCATGAAGTGCAAAAATGACTGGGCTTTCTCAGCTATTATAAGTCCTATATTCCTGATTTCTCTAGGAATGCCAAGCTTCTGTGCAAGCTGCGGACTAAGCCTAAAACAGAGAAAAGGAAGACGTCAAGGAAGAGGAACGGTGGCCACCGGTCTGCTCAGCCACCACCATATCAGCCATTTGAATGGATTGAAAGACACCAAGAGGTGCTAGAGAAATTAATCACTGCACTAATAGATCCACCTATCATGGCGTATCCCGATTTTGAGAAACTAATTTTACTGCACGTAGATGCCTCAGAGGAAGGCATGGGCTCAGTATTGTATCAGAGACAAAATGGTGTATTCAGAGTCATTGCATTTGCAAATGCACTCTGGAAAGTTGGAGTTCTTGGCCTTAAAGCGGGCTATCACGGAATATTTTCGTGATTACCTCTTCCATGCCCCTCATTTCACAGAGTACCCTATTGACTTATGTCATGAATTCCTCTAAACGTAATGCAACAGAACACTGTTGGGTGGCTGAACTGGCAGATTATCGCTTCATTTTGAAGTATAATCCCAGCACTGATTTCCTATCAAGGAAGCTGACACCCATCAAAGAAGTCACCCAAGAGTATACCCAAAAATGCCCACCACAGGTCCTGGAGTCCGTTGGGCTCTCAAAGCTCAGAAAAAGAGGATAGACTAACTAGATCTCTTTGATCACCTGCAACACTGACACATTGCCTGAGGAGGTGAACAGTGGTAAGTGGCAGTCCAAGCTTTAGCTGTAGAAGATCTGAAAGCAGCCCAAAGAGAAGATCCCGTATTAGCCGAGCATTGGTTGTGAAAAAGAAACACAACCATCTTAGACACAAGGGCAAAATTAATGAATCAGCAACAGTGAGACAACTTCTGAGATAGTGGCCACACTTGCAGATTAATGAAGATTGAATCCTTCAGAGAAAAACAGTCTCCAAGAGTCAGTTGGTTGTTCCTGAAAGTTTCAAAGGTGTGATCTACAAACAACTACATGAGGAGATTAGGCATTTAGGAGTTGATCGAAAGGTTCCCTTGGCTAGATAAAGGTTATTTCAGCACAGGATGAGGGAAGAGATTGAACATTATGTTACTAGGGTTTGTCACTATTTAAAGCAGAAAAAGACGAATAGATTAACAAGAACCACACTCCAAAATATTGTGATCACTGCTCCATTTGAATTGATATCCATCGACTACCACCACCTTGAGAGAAGCAAAGTGGGGGAAGAATATATTCCTGTCATTGTAGACCATTTTACTAAGTTTGCACAAGCATATGCAAGTAGGAACAAGTCTGGAAAGAAAGCTGCTCAAAATATATTTGACGACTTCGTCATGCGCTTCAGATTCCTATCAAAGAGCCACCATGACCAAGGAAAGGAGTTTGCAAAAGGAACTTTTTAGAACATTACAGAGTTACAGTGGGATACGACATTCACGGACAACTCCTTGCCATCCCCCAAGCAAACCCAGCAGAACGTTTCAACAGGACATTATTAGGCATGTTGAGGATGCTTGAAGAGATTTATAAAATCAAGTTGGGCTGATCATTTCAACAAAGCTGTCCATGTATATACCCAAAGGAGTTGAATCAAGTGCAACTGGACTTGGTATATATCCGTGAAGACGTTTCGCCTCTCATCCAAGAGGCTTCCTCAGTTCGGGCCTTTCTGACTAGACCAAACTAGTCTGACTGGCTGGTGATGAGACTCAGAATTTATCCTCTAGGAGTCGTTGTCAGAGCTATTGATATGCGTGGCTCTTTGTGATCCGATGTTTACCAACGCCCGTTGCTAACAGAGCCATAGATATGAGTGGCTCTTTTGTGTACCAATGTTTGGGCGCGCCCGTCGTTATCGGAGCTCTGGATATGCGTGGCTCTCCTGTGCTCCATTGTCCATCCGCGCCCGTCGCCATCGGAGCTATTAATTTGCATTTGTTTAGCAGTGACGGTCGTTGGGGATGTTAGTTTCGACTTCATTATTCAGTGGACATGAAAGTCGTTGGAGCCGTTAGGGATCGACTGTTGTTCTTGGAGGCTAGGCTTCCTGAGTCTCCTGGGTAGAGATGAAAGGACGGCATTCGGGCGCGGCTGGACATTGGACCATAGGAGAGCCACGCATATCAATAGCTCCGATAACGACGGGCGCGGCCAAACATTGGTACACAAAAGAGCCACTCATATCTATGGCTCTGTTAGCGACGGGCGTTGGTAAACATCGGATCACAAAGAGCCACGCATATCAATAGCTCTGACAACGACTCCTAGAGGATAAATTCTGAGTCTCATCACCAGCCAGTCAGACTAGCTTGGTCTAGTCAGAAAGGCACGAACTGAGAAAGCCTCTTGGATGAGAGGCGAAACGTTTTCACGGATATATACCAAGTCCAGTTGCACTTGTATATAGTTAATGTATATAGTTCGACTGTACATGAGTCAAATGGCTTCTCTCACTTTTTCCTCCTTTTTGGCCAGGAGCCAACCCTGCTCATTGATTTGATGCTTCCTAGAAAACAACTGAGAAACACAGTCTCATAGGATATGCAGAAAAACGGAAAGGATCAATGCAGGATGCTTACCGTGCAGACTCTGAAGTTCAAGGGAGGATGAGTACAGCTTTTGGACCACAAGACAAGCACAAAGCCATTTAAACATGGAAACAAGATAATTTTACCCCAGGGCAGAAAAGCATAATGAGGAGGGACCGGAGCTGGAAGAAAATCCTGAGGAAACTGAGGAGGAGCTGGCACATGAAGAATGTTGTGTAGAGAAAGCGGAATAAGGGTTGGAAGAGGTTCAGATGGAGACTGGAAGGCTGAGGGGGAGGGCTGACATCTACATGTATGACCAGTTAGGCCAGCCAACATTCCAGCCAGTGAACTTGAGGGTAAGCAGTGTGCTTATTGTATCTGACTCTTTTACACTGGACATCTGTCCAGAACTCAAGGTCTGACACAGGTAGAACAGGTCTTTCGTTGGTCTTACTTGTTGGTTTAGCCAATAGCACATATCCAGATCCGATCTGGATAGTGTTTGCATAGTCATTAGCGTGGGGCTTATTATGTGCGAAAGCCACTTCGCAGCGCGTTTCATGTCCCATGTTCTGATTGTTGGCCGGTTTCGGGACATCAGCTTTGGAAGAAGCCAACAGTGTCAGTAAGTTTTTCATTCTCTTGTATTTGGTAGAGCGGAGAGATTCTTTTTTCAAGCTCTGTGATTTTCTGGCTGAGCGTGGCACAGCTGGTGCATTCAATGATTCAGTGGAGAGAGAAGAGAGGGGAGGCATTTTTCCCAAAGCATGAAGACTGAAAATGGGAACATGGCTGTATTTCCAGAAATCAGACAAAAGGCTCAGTGAGGAAGTACAAATAAACAAAAACTAAACCGCAGCAGAGGGCTGAGTCCACACAGTTTTCGCCACACACAGTGAAAACACGGAGTCTGAAACACCAGTGCCATCAAGTCCGTGCAACAACTGATGATCTGATAGAATCCAGCAAAACATAAATTTAATTAAAAGTTGTTAGACGTTGTCAAAAGTTAAAAGTAACGTAAAGTTGTGGCTAAAAACTATTAAAAAAATGTCAATTTATGACAGACCTTCTAGCAGTAAAACACAACGCCGACACGTGGGGATGCATCCTTATAGGCACTGATCACTACAACTTGCTTTTTTCCTTTTTTTTGTACATATGTGAACACACCCAACTAATTCAGATCCCTCTGAAACGAACGAAACTCAGACCTCCATGGGAGGTGGTTGGACAGTGGTTTGTTTTGAGAGTACTTTGTGGTTTGCACATTGTGATCACAAAAAGTTTGGCTCATCTCACCTTTTGCCACATTTGTTTTGGTCCTTGAGGCTTTTTGGTCCTTGAGGCTTTCCATAGCCAGATCAAATTGATTCATGGAGGAGCGAAAGATGCAAACCAACAGTCATGGCTGTTTGGATGGTGTGACATGTAACTGACATTTCATGAGAAATATTGTATTTGGTACAAATATGTGCAACGGAGAACATGACTTAAATGGTGTGCTGTTGATATTGGAAAGCATTTTTATATTTTATGTCTTATATTAGAAAGAATTATCTCACTACTTTATGGTGCTGGAGAAAATGTGAAAAAAGTAATCCCAAAAGACTTTTGGGTCTGATATGAAATGATTTTTTTTTCTTTCTCCTCATACCTTGGAGTCTTTATAAGGATTTTGTTACTGCTGATAGGTATTGTACTGTTTTGGCTTACAACATTGATTGAACGACAATGGAAAAAAAAGTCAATGCTATTGGACAAAATAACCCATAATCCAAAACATTAAAGGCCTGATTTGTAAAGAAACTGTTGTGTGAACACAAAATAGACTGTGGTCCCATCAGAGCTAAAATGGGCTACCAAGAAAGCTTGAGAGGACAGGGAGGTGGGGGAACAATTGAGCCTGGGTTTGGACTCAAGGCAACACACCAAATGTAAAGGTATCCTGAGACCCTTTCCAGTCAATCTACATTTTGGTCCAATTAAAGAGGAATGAGTTTGGTTTATTTAAAATTAATTACATAAGAAAACACCCTATATGTCTCACTTCAAAATGGTTGTGTTCATTTTGGCCTGTAAGGCAAGTTGGATTCCAGTTGGCTATGACAGTCTTATAAAACATTAAGCATAATCATAATGCATAATTTTTACCTGACAGAGGTTACAATGCCATTGATCTGTCAGGTTCAGGGTTTTATGCTAAGCAGCTTAATAATAAGAATAATACATTTAATTTGTGGGCAGCTTTCAGAGCACTCAAGGACACCTGACAGAACACAGTTAAAAACAAGCAGCACTGTGTCAGAGAGCATACAATCAAAACAAAGCAGGGTAGACTGTTTGTACATACAGTACATGGCTATTCACAGAGATGGACACATATACATCAAAAAGTATCTTGTTGAAAATTAAAACTACTTGCTCATCAAATGGATCAAAATAAAATACAAACTACTGGTATGAGAAAATCATTTATTTAAGATACAAGTAATTCGTAATTTGAAAATAAAAAAATGCATTCTGATATCATGATGATAGATGAGCTCTGCTAATTTCCCCCACGTCATAGATTTGAAGTGGCCAATCAGGATATCTTGGGAGGTGGGAGGCTGTGAATTCAGGGGTGCATGCTGGGTGGTTTCTGTCAGTCAAAGCGAAATTGACTGACTGAGTGAACAGCCAATTGAATTGCAACTGGAGGAAGTGAACAGTTAGGCCACAGTGATGCACTAGTTCTGTCAGGAGACAATAAGACTGGACATTTAGCAGATGCCTTTTTCAAAGGTGATAAATATGAGTGCAGTGCAGTAAGTACATTTCTGAGATCTCCAGCTTAACAAGATTCAAATTGAATGAGTATAAAAGATGCATAACAGTACAATCACAGCAGAGTATGATACAGTACAAAATGGTAGAAGAGAAAGAGAAGCACCCTCTGTCCCCCTGACGCCAACAGCTTAAAAAAGAGTATACTCCTTTTGTGTACCCCCTAATGCTGCAGTACTTCCATTTAAGTTTTAGTTGTTTTTTTACCACAACTAATTTCTCCATCATTTCAGCTGTTAATCGCCTTCTGTGAGGGTGTAACGTGATCAGTGGCTACGAATCCAGTGAGGGAAGGTCCTTTCTGGGTCCTCCAGAAAGTGAAGAGTCTCCAGCTCTGGTTTGCTGTGGCTGGGCAACATCTCTCTGCCCAACTGGCTCTCAGTTCCTGTTGTTAGGATTGGAAACAGTAGAGGAAAATGGGGGAACAAGGTTGTTGTGAATTTTCATTAAATTCAATGATTTTCAATATCACAAAAATATTTAAAAACGAGAAAGTAAATTAGCTACTCATTTATCTTTTAATTGATGAGTATTCATTTTTGATGATTAATTCATAAAATTGCAGCTTAGTCTTAAGACACCAAAGTGAGAGTAGTTTACCCGTACCCCAGTCAGAGAAGATGAAATTGTCATTCTATTCAGTGGTGTTTGATGAGGCAGTCTCACTTTCTGACATGACACAAGGCCAAGCTCTTCAGCTGAGTGCAGAAACAGGTGATGTATTCTCTTCTTCTCTGCAGCTAGTTTGGGAGGCAACCACCTCATCTTGAAAAACGGATGGGTTGCTGTAGCCAGGATTGCTACAGCAACCCATTCGAAGCTACTGTGTAAAGAACATGCTACTGTGTAAACACAACATCCATTGCACGTTGTCCGTCTTGGGAGAGAGATCCCTCCTCTGTTGCTCTCCCTGAGGTTTCTCCCTATTTTTTCTCCCTGTTAAAGGTTTTTTTTTTTTTGGGAGTTGTTCCTTGTCCGATGTGAGGGTTTAAAGACAGGATGTTGTGTTGCTGTAAAGCCCCTTGAGGCAAATCTGTAATTTGTGATATTGGGCTATACAAATAAAATTGACTTGACTTGAATACTGAACCTTTTCTCAAAGCCAGCTATGGCGACTTGCAAGATATGTGAGTAGTACCGCAGATTTGAAGCTTGCAGGTCATGTAGTTTAGCCTGAATAGCAAAGAGGGTAAACATGAGCTCACCATAGTAGCATGAGGTCTGACCTTGAAGGTGGTCAATTGCAATGGCAATGAGCTTGATGTCTCTGCAGTATTCCTCAAGGAAATCAAGCTCAACCTCTTAGAATGGTGGGAGTTGCAAGGCAGGCATGATCTCAAGAAGCTTCTGCTGAATAAATATCAGCTGACTCAAACAGTCATAAAGAAAATTCCATCTACAAACTCAGGGTGTCTTCAGTTGCGAGTTGGTCGAGTCATTGAGTATTTCCGCATATGTTGGTCTGTCAGAAGCATTATATAGAGCTGAACACTTTGCCATGGATGAAGATTCCGCCTGGAGAGTTGGATTGTCTTTAATTGCCCTTTTGGTATCAGTGGTTGAAACCAAACTCAGTGTGTGAGTGGAACACCTGACATGAGGTGGTAGAATGATAGCATACACTAACACTACTTCTCCCTCTGGATCTATTATTAAAAACGAAAGATCATGTTCCTGCTCATCTGTCTTATCCTGTTCCTCTGAAATGACTGTGACATTGAACTCTTGAAATGTTTTTGAGAAGTTTGATGCATTGTCAGTAGCCACAATAGTGTCAGTTGTGAGTCCATATTCTGAATGGATTTGCACTAGTAGTTCCACAATGCGATTGTAGGTATGTGGACTGGGAGAATGTCTATAAGCGAGAGCGGCTGATTCACATCCTAGCATGTCTGCTTGAATCCAATGTACAGTGACTTCCATATATATATATAACTTTTTTTTTTAGTTGACCAGATATCTGCAGTGGTGCAAACATGTTGTATGCACTTAAGTACCTCCTTCAAATTTGCTGTTTTACTGTTAACGTCTTCATCAATTATTCTCCCAAGTGTCCTCCTGGACATAACTTTAGCACCTTGGCAAAGTCCCTGTACCAAGTCTACAAATTCTTTATGCTCCACAGTGGCCAATGGGTACATGACTTTAGTGACAATGGATGTGACGAGAGAGTCAATTTTATTTTGTGTCACTGGACCACGTTCAAGAGATTAGTTTGTTTGTATGAGTTCTTGTTGTTTTTTTTTTTGTTTTTTTTTGCTTTTCCCACTTGCAAATTCCTTTTCGTGGTCTTCAAATTCCGTTATTTTGTCAGGATGCCTTCGTTTCAAGTGGGTTTTAAAATGTGATGTTGTCACCAGAGAGCCACATATTATGAATTTTTTGTTAGTGCACAGCTGACACACAGCCTCTATCTTTCATTTTGGGATCTGCTTCCCAATTTGGAAGTATTTCCCATCCAGCATTGCACATTTGAGCATTAGTGTGGCTTCTTGTTCTGCAGATCTGGCAGATCATGGGCCAGCCTGGCCAGGCTCTGATGGTTCATTGCCACACATCCCCTGAAATGACTGACTTCGACCTAAAGAAAAATGAATAAAGATACCATTAAATTGATTAGGCCTACCAGCTGCAGCTTAAAACCAACAGCATTCAAAAAACACTAACAACTCACATAATAGACACATAAACACAACCATTTATGTGTTACTTAAGCATTATCCAGGATTGGAGTCAATTCACTTTGAATTGTATTAACTCTATAATCTATACTGTAAAACATTTTGTACAAAAAGATGAACAACATCTAGCTTTAGAGCAAAGATCAGAATGAAAGATTTTTAATTGATACATGACTTGCTTTCTTAAAATCTTTGATCTTTTTTTTTTTACCCGAATATTAACCTGACCACCGCTGGCATAGCAAACATTATGAAATGTTATCTTTATCCTCAAGAGGACAGCACAAGCTATTTCTCTGACAACTATTAATAATGGCCACTATAAAACGCCTAAATGTAGCTATGCTAGAAATTAATTTTGTCCTGACTTACAGAAGTTGCTAACAATTAATCTTGATAATGAAGCTTCCCATGTGATAACCACGAGATGCCACTGCTCCATGCTACCTGAGCATGTCTATGATGTTAGCTGGTATGCTAACGTTACTAGCTAATAAATATATTTGCTAGTTCTAGAGCACGTGTGTTTGCTAATGATTTTTTTTCTGTTGTTGTATTTTAGAGTCATTCAGAAAGTGTACCTTAGCATGCAATATCTGATCATATTTTGATCACATACCTTAATCTTACGGGAAATTTGCATCAAACACCAAGTGCGAGAGGGAGTGAATCGAATCGAAAACTCGACGGCGCCAGGCCACTGGAACAACGGGGCGGGGACGGCCGTTGGAGACATCGCAGAGGAGGGCAGGACTGCCTTCCTGAATCACAGTGTCCTCAAGCTTGAGACCGGTACGCGTTGACCTAAGGGCAAGGACGGCCGGGTCGCTGGGCTGGTCGGCAGCCATAGCGGAGAAATCCACACCGAGGTGCACAGGACACACAAGCACACGCGACAGACAATCAGCAACAGGGTTGGACTTCCCGGCCACATGCTGAATGTCCGTTGTGAACTCGGAGATCGCCGCTAGGTGGCGCTGCTGACGAGCAGACCACGGCTCAGTCACCTTGGACATGGCAAAAGTCAGCGGCTTATGATCCACATAAGCCGTGAATGGGCGACCCTCCAGCAGGAAGCGGAAATGCCGGGTTGCAAGGTGCAGTGCCAGCAATTCCCGGTCAAAAACGCTGTACTTGCGCTCGCTATCCCGCAGTTTGCGGCTAAAAAATGCGAGTGGCTGCCACGCATTCGCCACACGCTGTTCAACCACAGCCCCCACGGCTATGTCAGATGCATCGGTTGTTAAAGCTACGGACGCCGTGGGTGTGGGATGGGCGAGGAGGGCAGCGTTAGCCAGGGCGCACTTAGCTCCATCAAAGGCCTGGACCTGTTCGGGAGTCCAGTCGACAGGGTCGTTAGCCTTCTTAAGCCGCAGGGCTTCGTAAAGTGGCTGAAGGAGGTGGGCAGCGCGAGGGAGGAAATGGTTATAGAAATTAACCATGCCCAAGAATTCCTGCAATGCCTTAACAGAGACTGGGCGGGGAAATCCCGCCACCGCTTGCACCTTAGAAGGCAACGGGACCGTGCCTTGCGGCGAAAGCGTGTGTTAACGGCCCGGCTCCCCCTGTCTCGCACGGAACAGTGGCGAAAGACACAGCATCAATTAAACGGCGGTTTGCAACATCAACCAGCAGACCATTAGCACACAGAAAATCCGCGCCGATAATAGGAACAGTAATGGCGGCCACTACAAAGTCCCACTCAAAATGGCGCCCGTGGAAGCAAACAGTCACCAACCTTGTGCCAAACGTCGCAATGGACGAACCGTTAGCTGCACTTAACTGTGGGCCGCCGCCTTCGGCCGACCTGTCTGTCTTACCAGGAGGGAGTAGGCTCTTTTGCGAGCCTGAGTCCACCAGAAACCGTCTTCCTGACATCGTGTCCTTAATGAAGAGCAGCTCACTACGTCCACCAGCGCCCACAGCTGCTACTGAGCGCTGGCCCTGGAGTTTCCCGCCGCCTCAAACGTGCACGGAGGGACGCAGCGCCTCGCTTTGCCGCCGAACCGCTGGTGGAAGAAACAGAGGCCTCTCCCGCGCCGTCTCCGGGCAGTCACTTCAGCCACCACTGCCGGGTCCGCGTCCTCCGACGTCGGCTGCAGAGGCTCCGATGCCACACTCTGCACAGAGAACCGTCTGGTAGCCAGCAGGACCCGATCGGCCTCCTCAGCCAAACCTCGGCAGTCACCAGCGGCCAGACACGGGGAGTTAGCCAAAGCCGCGCGCACAGGAGACGGGAGCTGGCGCAGGAAAACGTGCGGGAAAAGGAATCCACCTTCGTCTGAGCCTAGCAGCGACAGCATATTGTCCATGAGATCCACAGCCGTCCCGTCGCCCAAACCGTATAGGGAAAGGATTCTATCTGCCCTCTCTGCGGTAGATAAGCTGTACCTCCGGAGCAGAAGATGTTTGAGGGCGACGTATTTATCGTGTTGCGGAGGGGCGCGCAACAGCTGCATGGCCCGGCGTGTGGACTGCTGGTCCAGCGCAGCGACGACCAAATAGTATCTGGAGTCGTCCGCGGAGATTCCACGCAGATGGAACAGCGCCTCGACATGCTGGAACCACGAGGCCGGGTCGCTCCGCCAGAACTCTGGGAGTTTCACAGCCGCGGCGAGAACGGCCGGCTGTGAGAGTTGGGGCGGCGTGGCCGAGGTGGATTCACACTCCTCTTCTGCTCCAAACATGTCCAATTCGGGGTCACCAATGTGGCAGGAATGAGGAAAAACACAGGAGACCAAGGCGAGTTTGATGTTTATTCCTCAACTCAGAAAACCAACTGCAGCAGGAACAACCCTGCACCGCTCACAGTCCTGCTGGGTGAGAGGCATAGCCCCTAGTGTCCGCCACAATGTGACATTTTCTCTCAGCATAATAACGTCAATTGTGTACACCCACTGCTTTGAAAATCTCCCCATTTAATTGTGGAAATCCTTGAAAGAGTCTTTCTTTTTTTCCCAACTACATATATAGATATTGAAGAATGGAAAACTGGAAAATGGTCTTAAATGTCAGCTGATTGGGTATTTTGAATACAATATTCAGAGGGTGGGTGAAAATATGGCATACAGCAGTTGCAGTTTCATAGATGTTGATGTTTTGACTAATCATGTGAACAAAAGGCATCCACATAGTATGCAGTTTTATGTATAATGGTATTAAAATCACCAAAGCTTTGAAATAAATTAAAAATGTCAGCCAATCACAAGAAGGGTAATTTTGCTCTTTGTATTGTTTGTCACTGAAGAACCGATGGAATAAAAGGCTTTCTGAGAAATCTACCTGGCAGTGCCTGTATTATACATTTGCCCATACATTTCTATGGGCAAATGACATACTATTATTCTGCAGCACAAAGCAGTTGCTGTCTCAGTTAAGAAGAAATAAACATACAGTGCATCCGGAAAGTATTCACACCCCTTCACTTTCCCCACATTTTGTTATGTTACAGCCTTATTCCAAAATGGATTAAATTCCTTTTTTTGTCATCAATCTACACACAATACCCCATAATGACAAAGTGAAAAAGGTTTTGTAGAAATTTTTGCAAATTTATTAAAAATAAAAAACTGAAATATTGCATGTACATAAGTATTCACACCCTTTGCTATGACACTCAAAATTGAGCTCAGGTTCATCCTGTTTCCACTGATCATCCTTGAGATGTTTCTACATCTTGATTGGAGTCCACCTGTAGCAAATTCAATTGATTGGACATGATTTGGAAAGGCACACACCTGTCTATATAAGGTCCCACTGTTGACAGTGCATGTCAGAGCAGAAACCAAGCCATGAAGTCAAAGGAATTGTCTGTGGACCTCTGAGACAGGATTGTATCGAGGCACAGATCTGTGGAAGGGTACAAAGACATTTCTACAGCTTTGAAGGTCCCGAAGAGCACAGTGGTCTCCATCATTCGTAAATGGAAGAAGTTTGGATCCACCAGGACTCTTCCTAGAGCTGACCGCCCAGCCAAACTGAGCAATCGGGGGAGAAGGGCCTTGGCCAGGGAGGTGACCAAGAACCCGATGGTCACTCTGACAGAGCTCCAGTGTTCCTCTGTGGAGATGGGAGAACCTTCCAGAAGGACAACTGTCTCTGAAGCACTCCACCAATCAGGCCTTTATGGTAAAGTGGCCAGACAGAAGCCTCTGCTCAGTAAAAGGCACATGACAGCCCACTTGGAGTTTGCCAGAAAGCACCTAAAGGACTCTCAGACCATGAGAAACAAGATTCTCTGGTCTGATGAAACCAAGATTGAACTCTTTGGCCTGAATCCCAAACGTCACGTCTGGAGGAAACCAGGCACCTCTCATCACCTTGCTAATACCATCCCTACAGTGAAGCATGGTGGTGGCAGCATCATGCTGTGGGGATGTTTTTCAGCGGCAGGAACTGGGAGACTAGTCAGGATCAAGGGAAAGATGAATGGAGCAAAGAACGGAGAGATCCTTGATGAAAACCTGCTCCAGAGCACTCAGGACCTCAGATTGGGGCGAAGGTTTACCTTTCAACACGACAACGACCCTAAGTACACAGCCAAGACAACGAAGGAGTGGCTTCGGGACAAGTCTGTGAATGTCCTTGAGTGGCCCAGCCAGAGCCCAGACTTGAACCCCATTGAACATCTCTGGAAAGACCTGAAAATAGCTGTGCAGCAACGCTCCCCATCTAACCTTACAGAGCTCGAGAGGATCTGCAGAGAACAATGGGAGAAATACCCCAAATATAGGTGTGCCAAGCTTGTAGCTTCATACTCAAGAAGACTTGAGGCTGTAATTGCTGCCAAGGGTGCCTCAACCAAGTACTGAGTAAAGGGTGTGAATACTTATGTATATGCAAAATTTCCGTTTTTTATTTTTAATAAATTTGCAAAAATTTTTACAAAACCTTTTTCGCTTTGTCATTATGGGGTATTGTATGTAGATTGATGAGGGGAAAAAATGGGAATTTAATCCATTTTGGAATAAGGCTGTAACATAACAATATGTGGGGAAAGTGAAGGGGTGTGAATACTTTCCGGATGCACTGTATATATCAATCCTCGGCTCACACTTTGCACCTGAAGAATAGTACACCTCTGAATAGTTCGCCTTGATCAACAGCTAGCTATACTCCCTGGCAATTAAATAAGCTCACAAATTGTTGCGTGTAAGGCCAACCAACAATGGCAAGATGTTTTCTAACTTTTTCAATAGAGCTGCACTATGAACCATTTGGTGTGCCACTTCAAAGTTTAAATAAACAAATGCTGACATATGAAGAACACAAAGTTTGAAATGTATTGAGAAACATATACATCTGTTAATGAATGCAGAAATGTAAATTTGTGAATCAGAATTTATTTAATGCTTTTTCATGAATTGTCATGTTTATTTTCAAATTTACTTAAACATTTATTTTCATAAAATTCTGTTTATTTTTGAGAAATTGACTCCTCTTATGGTTGACATTGAGAAACACTGCATGTAGAACACCACGTGTGTTTGTGTGTGTGTGTGTGTGTGTGTGTGTGTGTGTGTGTGTGTGTGTGTGCGTGCGTGCGCACGTGTACAGAAGATATAAATAGACAGATATTTCTGCAATTTCTCTTTTTTTTCTCCTACATAGTTTTCACTCATCTGACTCAAGGGTCTAGGGGTGGGGAATATGTTCTATAGTTGTTTGCTGTATAGCCCTGTTTCTCACAGTGAGAATGTAAATCCATAAATCAATCTGAAAATGTAACCATGATTTAGGGATATATATATATATACAGTGGTGTGAAAAAGTGTTTGGCCCCTTCCTGATTTCTTATTTTTTTGCATGTTTGTCACACTTAAATGTTTCAGATCATCAAACAAATTTAAATATTAGACAAAGATAACACAAGTAAACACAAAATTCAGTTTTTAAATGAAGGTTTTTATTATTAAGGGAAAAAAAATCCAAAGCTACATGGCCCTGTGTGACAAAGTGATTGCCCCCTAAACCTAATAACTGGTTGGGCCACCCTTAGCAGCAACAACTGCAATCAAGCGTTTGCGATAACTGGCAATGAGTCTTTTACAGCGCTGTGGAGGAATTTTGGCCCACTCATCTTTGCAGAATTGTTGTAATTCAGCCACATTGGAGGGTTTTCGAGCATGAACCGCCTTTTTAAGGTCATGCCACAGCATCTCAATCGGATTCAGGTGAGGACTTTGACTAGGCTACTCCAAAGTCTTCATTTTGTTTTTCTTAAGCCATTCAGAGGTGGACTTGCTGGTGTGTTTTGGATCATTGTCCTGCTGCAGAACCCAAGTGCGCTTCAGCTTGAGGTCACGAACAGATGGCCGGACATTCTCCTTCAGGATTTTTTGGTAGACAGCAGAATTCATGGTTCCATTTACCACAGCAAGTCTTCCAGGTCCTGAAGCAGCAAAACAGCCCCAGACCATCACACTACCACCACCATATTTTACTGTTGGTATGATGTTCCTTTTCTGAAATGTTGTGTTACTTTTACGCCAGATGTAATGGGACACACACCTTCCAAAAAGTTCAACTTTTGTCTCGTCGGTCCACAGAGTATTTTCCCAAAAGTCTTGGGGATCATCAAGATGTCTTCTGGCAAAACTGAGATGAGCCTTTATGTTCTTTTTGCTCAGCAGTGGTTTTCGTCTTGGAACTCTGCCATGCAGGCCATTTTTGCCCGGTCTCTTTCTTATGGTGGAGTCATGAACACTGACCTTAACTAAGACAAGTGAGGCCTGCAGTTCTTTGGATGGTGTTTTGGGGTCTTTTGTGGCCTCTTGGATGAGTCGTCGCTGCGCTCTTGGGGTAAATTGGTCGGCTGGCCACTCCTGGGAAGGTTCACCACTGTTCCATGTTTTCGCCATTTGTGGATAATGGCTCTCACTGTGGTTCGCTGGAGTCTCAAAGCTTTAGAAATGGCTTTATAACCTTTTCCAAACTGATAGATTTCAATTACTTTGTTTCTCATTTGTTCCTGAATTTCTTTGGATCGCAGCATGATGTCTAGCTTTTGAGGATCTTTTGGTCTACTTCACTTTGTCAGGCAGGTCCTATTTAAGTGATATCTTGATTGAGAAGAGATGTGGCAGTAATCAGACCTGGGTATGGCTAGAGAAATTGAACTCAGCTTTCCAAAGATGTGATAAACCACACTTAATTTATGTTTTAACGGGGGGGGGGGGGCAATCACTTTTTCACACAAGGCCATGTAGGTTTGGATTTTTCTTTTCCCTTAATAATAAAAACCTTCATTAAAAAACTGCATTTTGTGTTTACTTGTGTTATCTTTGTCTAATATTTAAATTAGTTTGATGATCTGAAACATTTAAGTGTGACAAACATGCAAAAAAATAAGAAATCAGGAAGGGGGCAAACACTTTTTCACACCACTGTATGTGTGTGTGTGTGTCTGTGTGTGTGCCTAATATTGTAGGTCCCCCTTGTGTTGTCAAAACAGTTCTGACCCGTCAAGGCGTAACTGCCCAAGATTTCTGAAGGTATTCTTTGGTATACGGCACCAAAACAAGTCCTGTAAGTTGCGAGGTAGGGCCTCCATGGATCAGACTTGTTTTTCCAGCACATCCCACAGACGCTCAATTGGATTGAGAACTGGGGAATTTGTCATGTTCCTCAAACCATCCTTTAACAATGTGTGCAGTGTGGCAGGGTGCCTTACCCTACTGAAAGAGGCCACTGCCATCGGGGAACACCATTGTCATGAAAGGGTGTACCTGGTCTGCAACAATGTTTAGGTAGTTGGTACGTGTCAAATTAACATCCACATGGATACCAGGACCTAAGGTTTCCCAGCAGAACATTGCCCAGAGTATCACACTGAGTACGCCGACTTGCCTTCTTCCCAAAGTGCATCTTGGTGCCATCTCTTCCCCAGGTAAATGACACACACGCAACTGGCCTTCCACATGATGTAAATGAAAATGTTATTCATCAGACCAGGCCACCTTCTTCCATTGCTCCATGGTCCAGTTCTGATTCTCACATGCTATTTCAGTGGTGGGTATGGGTCGTCTTGGGCACTCTTAACTGGTCTGTGGCTATACAGCCCCATATACAGCAAGCTGTGATGCACTGTGTCTTCTGACACCTGTCTTTCATAGCTAGAATTAACCTTTTCAGCAATTTCAGCTATAGTAGCTCTTCTGTGGGATCAGACCAGACAGGCTAGCCTCCGCTTCCCACATGCATTAATGAGCCTTGGGCATTCATGACCCTGTCGCTGGTTCATCGGTTGTCCTTGGATCACTTTTGGTAGGTACTGACCACTGCATACCAGGAACACCCCACAAAACCTGCGGTTTTGGAGATGATCTGACCCAGTTGTCTAACCATAACAATTTGGCCATTGTCATAGTCGCTAAGATCCTAAGATTGCCCATTTTTCCTGCTTCCAACACATCAACTTCAAGAACTGACTGTTTACTTGCTACCTAATATATCCCACCCTTTGACAGGTGCGATGGTAAAAAGATTAATGTTATTCACTTACCTGTCAGCGGTTTTAATGTTTTGGCTGACTGGTGTATATAAACTTGGCTTGACTTGAACTGACTTGACAAATAGCTCATCTATCACAATGTGAATCAAGCCCATCCCAACTGTAGCATGCTAGACAGTTTTTGGAGGTGGTTATTTGATTTCCCTCTTAGCTTGATTATATTTAACTGAGAAAAGACAAAAATGAAAAAAAAATGTCTGACCAATTGCATATCAACATCCTAGAAATATACGTACAGACTGATTTTTAACCATTCCTGTACACCTTTTCATAGAGCATGCCATGCACCCATTTTGCTTTGTACTGTTCCCATCGTGAATGACAAATACTAGGTTGCGTTCATGCAATCTCTTTGTAAACACTATGATGAGGACCACTGATGACGAGGATCTCAGCAACAATGTAAGGATGGGAGAGGCAAAACATTGCCAAGATACACAGCATGCCTTATTTTTACCAACCTGTCTGGTGCATGGTGGTAGACTCTGACAGTTTTAAGTTTCTGAAAATCAGAAGAGAAATGTCAAAGTGAAGTCACTACCATTTGACTGTCTGAATGAAACATGTTCATGCTACGCAAGGTCTTTTGACCTCTCAAAAAGACCTTACTTTCTCTACAATAAATAGAGAAGCTGAAGCTGCGTTGTATGAATGACTCAGACTCTACTATATTGCACTGCTTCACGGACGATTTATTATTATTGGTGCCACAAATCCAGATCTACACATAAAACATGCATACTGCAGCATATACACAATATGGCAGATTTTTCTGTCAGTCTGCACTGCTCTGACCACTTCCTCATGACACGATGCTTAAACATTGAAAGGCGGGGCAGTTCAATTTGGTCATTTTAGACACATGGTGGTCATCACGCTGCAAATGTCGACAGGGTAAGAGGCTTTGGCCTTTTAAGCAACATCAGTGCTCCCAAAACTTTGAAACAGCTTCTGAATCTGGGATCATTGTCAAACGTATGTTATATGATGAGTAGGGAAGATACAACACTTTTCCACTAATAGACTGTTACTGTTAATTGTTTTTTTTTTCCTTTTTCTCCCCAGTTATATCCAGCCAATCATCCCACTCTCT
The DNA here is from genome assembly GCF_029633865.1 of Lampris incognitus. NCBI lineage: Eukaryota > Metazoa > Chordata > Actinopteri > Lampriformes > Lampridae > Lampris > Lampris incognitus. Next base: position 13,422,805 of record NC_079222.1, on the reverse strand, counting down.
GAGCCATCCCGATCACTGCTCCTCCCACTCTACCAGTCCGGGGAGGGCTGCAGACTACCACATGTCTCCTCCGATGCATGTGGCGTTGCCAGCCACTTCTTTTCACCTGCCAGTGAGGAGTTTCACCAGGGGGACGTATCACGTGGGAAGATCACGCTATACCCCCAGCCCCCCCCCCCCCTTCCCCCCCCCGAACAGGCGTCCCGACCGATTGGAGGAGGCGCTAGTGCAGCGACCAGGACACATACCCACATCCGGCTTCCCACCCGCAGACACAGCCAATTGTGTCTGTAGGGACGCCCGACTTAGCCAGAAGTAACACAGGGATTTGAACCGCAGATCCCTTTGTTGGTAGGCAATGGAATCAACCGCCACGCCACCCGTACACCCCCCATTTATCCAATTTTAAGGAGGTATGTTCCTGCCTCCACCTGAATACAAGCAAATATGAGTGAAGGTGAAGAGGACAGGAAATATCTTTGTTTTAACAAAAGAAAAAAAATGTAGTTGCAACGGCAACATGAAAATAGTGACTCCTACACAGAACTGATGTTGAAACAAAATATATATTTGATATAACTAGTTTAACTGCTATCATGCATGAAACACAGGGGTTTTAAAATGTTTGTTCAGTTTATAACATTTCCATGTTTTTTGTTTTTTTCTCTCAAAACATAGTATATACAGTAAAATGTTCTTGGAGTGTACTCTCATTTCCAGAAAAAAATAAAAAAATATGTTAGTCTCTACAATTCATTATTCATTTTTTATGACATAATTATTTTCTATGCACTTAATAAATCTGCTTAATTGTATTAAAAGCAGGGTGTTATTGGGATTCAGCTAAATGTACTATGTTCCCTTATTGTTTTTTTAAAGCATTAGTATCTTCCCAATGTTGTGCTGCATCCTCTTTTGCTCTCGGAACAGCGCGAGTTGGTTGACACATGGTCTCAACAAAGTGTTAAAAGCATTTCACGGGTATGCGGGCCCATGCTGGCCCCCGGTTTTGCTAAGTTGGCTAGTAATGGATCTCTACTCTGAATGGCTTGTTCCATCATACTCCACAGATGTCCAATTGGATTGAGATCTGGTGACTGGGGGAAATACTCCATTAAGCTGAATTTATTGTCATGGTTATAGAACCATTTCCCGGACAATCTTGTTCTGGTGCCATGGGGGATTATTCTGCTGGAAAAACAGATGGATGCGTCACTGCTATGATGGGATGCGACTGATGTTCAGGTATCCCGTGGCATTCAGACATGACTTCACTTCTATAAAATGTCCCAATATGTGCAATAAAAAAAAATCATGAAAACCGCAAGCTATGGTTCTGGTGTGATGGGCTTGGGGGGAAGGGGGGGTTGACGATGAAAGAAGGGACTTCTGTAAAGCAATCTATCACCACACCCCATTGGCATCAATGGTTCAACGAGTTATCTTAAAAGTACAATCTGAAATGACAACAAGGACCAGAACATATCTCGTCACCGGTCAGCTTCGTGAATTTGTTTGAGAAATGGAGACAAATGAAAGTCTCAAAAGGAATCTAAAATAATGTGGCATTGGCTGGTCTTCTCCTTTGTAAGTAATAAAGTGAACATTTACAAAGTCTGACCTGTTCTCCATGGTGATGGTGGTCGCCACCTGGACACTGCATGGCATCCCCCCATCACATTTTATTTTTATATATCTTCTAAATCCATAATTTTTTGTCCTGTTTTAATGTTATATCCTTCTCTCACTAAGATGTGTGACTAATATATTTTATTTTTATTTTTCAACATGGTGATGTTGGTCGCGCGGCTCGGGTCCTGGGCTGTTCCAGTGGCATCTGGACACTGCTTGGCATCCTCCTCATCATATTCTTCATATAATTTATAATTCCATTATAACTATGTTATCCTCTTTCGGTGTTGTATTGTGTAAATTGTGTACACACAACGACAGATGAGCTACATCTACAGATGAGCGTAGTGGAGGCGGGGAGAGCTGCGATGGACAGGGAACGGTGGAAGAGACTGGTTGAAGCATCCGCTGTGCTCTTATGACCTCCATAGGTTACAGAACTGACGATGATGATGATGACGTACACACAACATCCATTACACATTGTCCGTCTTGGGAAATAAATCTCTCCTTTGTTGCTCTCCCTAAGGTTTCTTCCTATTTTTTCTCCCTGTTAAAAGGATTTTTTTTTTAGGGAGTTGTTCCTTATCCGATGTGAGGGTCTAAGGACAGGATGTTGTGTTGCTGTAAAGCCCACTGAGGCAAATTTATAATTTGTGATATTGGGCTATACAAATAAAATTGACTTGATTTGACCTGACCGTAGCAACGGCAGAAGTGGAGCAATGGCTGATGTGTGCATCAATTGCAGATTACACCATTACGCAACTACAAACCCCAATTCCAATGAAGTTGGGACGTTGTATAAAACGTAAATAAAAACACAATACAATGATTTGCAAATCCTTTTCGACCTATATTCAATTGAATACACTACAAAGACAAGATATTTAATGTTCAAACTGATGAACGTTATTGTTTTTTTGCAAATATTCACTCATTTTGAATTTGATGCCTGCAACATGTTCCAAAGAAGCTGGGACAGGGGCATGTTCACCACTGTGTTACATCACCGTTCCTTTTAACAACACTCAATAAGCCTTTGGGAACTGAGGTCACTAATTGTTGAAGCTTTGTAGGTGGAATTCTTACCATTCTTGCTTGATGTACGACTTCAGATGCTAAACAGTCCGGGGTGTCCGTTGTCATATTTTGCGCTTCATAATGCACCACACATTTTCAATGGGAGACAGGTCTGGACTGCAGGCAGGCCAGTCTAGTACCCGCACTCTTTTCCTACGAAGCCACACTGTTGTAACATGTGCAGAATGTGGTTTGGCATTGTCTTGCTGAAATAAGCAGGGACATCCCTGAAAAAGACGTCGCATGGATGGCAGCATATGTTGCTTCAAAACCTGTATGTACCTTTCAGCATTAATGGCGCCTTCACAGATGTGCAAGCTACCCATGCCATGGGCACTAACACCCCCCCATACCATCACAGATGCTGGCTCTTGAACTTTGCGCTGATAACAATCTGGATGGTCCTTTTCCTCTTTAACTCAGAGGACACGACGTCCATGATTTCCAAAAACAATTTGAAATGTGGACTCGTCAGACCACAGCACACTTTTCCACTTTACATCAGTCCATCTCAGATGAGCTCGGACCCAGAGAAGCCGGCGGCGTTTCTGGGTGTTGTTGATATATGGCTTTCGCTTTGCTTGGTAGAGTTTTAACTTGCACTTGTAGATGTAGCCACGAACTGTGTTAACTGACAATGGTTTTCCCAAGTGTTCCTGAGCCCACGTGGTAATATCCTTTACAGAATGATGTCGGTTTTTAATGCAGTGCCGCCTGAGGGATTGAAGGTCATGGGCATTCAATGTTGGTTTTCGGCCTTGCCACTTACGTGCAGAGATTTCTCTGGATTCTCTGAATCTTTTGATGATATTATGGACTGTAGATGATGAAATCCCCAAATTCCTTGCAATTGTAAGTTGAGAAACATTCTTAAACTGTTGGACTATTTGCTCACGCAGTTGTTCACAAAGTGGTGAGCCTCACCCCATCCTTGCTTGTGAACGACTGAGCCTTTCGGGGATGCTCCTTTTATACCCAATCATGACACTCACCTGTTTCCAGTTAACCTGTTCACCTGTGGAATTTTCCAAACAGGTGTTTTTTGAGTATTCCTCACCTTTCCCAGTCTTTTATTGCCCCTGTCCCAGCTTCTTTGGAATGTGTTGCAGGCATCAAATTCAAAATGAGTGAATATTTGCAAAAAACAATAAAGTTTATCAGTTTGAACATTAAATATCTTGTCTTTGTAGTGTATTCAATTGAATATAGGTCGAAAAGGATTTGCAAATCATTGTATTCTGTTTTTATTCACGTTTTACACAACGTCCCAACTTCATTGGAATCGGGGTTTGTAGGTGTGTGTGTGTGTGTGTGTGTGTACACATACACACATACACACACACATCTATATATATATAACTTTGTTAAAAGAAACAATGGTAGGGAAAGTGCTCAACAAATAAGGAGCAAAATAATCCAGTGAGTCAAGTACATTATTTATGAGACAGTACAAGCCTGTTTCATAGTATATATATAAGCACTCATGAGGTGTCAATAATTAAGTAAAATAAAGTTTTATATATATATTTGCTTATTCATCCTCACACAAACAAAATGCATGACTGAATAATTTCTTGCCTTGAAAATCAAGTTTTAACCTTTAACCTATCTGCATTTTAATCTTTAACCTCTCTACTCTTGCCGTAGTCAGTTATAATTAATCAATTAAATCAGTGAATGCAGATTGTGCCTGCATTCACATTCAAATACACTTTTTCAGTTTGTTTCACCAAAATAGGACGTATTCAGAATATTTGCTGTGCTCAGTGTCCATGGTAATGCAAAGTAGTAAATCAGCATAACAGTATCACCCACGTCCAGAATATTTTTGTTAATCCACCATCAAGGTTTGAATCATATAATCAAATCAAATAAGTGGGGGGAAATGTTTAAACCAAAACAAACAGTCCAGCAAATAAATTAGTCTGATTCATGGAGTGAGCTGCCTTTAGAATGGGGAAAATCAATTAAGTGGGAGGTCCGGTGGGTGTTTTGGGAAAGCGTCTGCTGTTCCTTCCTGATAAGAACATTTCCGTATTTGATTTGGCTATACTAAAAGGAGATTATCATTTGGCAAGTGCAGCAGTAGGCCTCACTCTTTAAGTGGTGGGTTATTGCCAGTCCTTAAAGCCAGGGCCAAGCTTTCAGTACATTGTAAGACAGAGCTGGGTAGTCACTCCACCACACTTGGTGGCTCGGCTTGTATTAGTCATGTTAAACTAAATTGCCTGTTTCATCAGTGCTTAGTTCTTAATCTTAAACCTGTTACAGGCACAGAGAGCATTTCTTCATCCAGTGTGTTGTGCTGTGATGTTGGATATTACTGCATCCACAGAGGAATTGATTTTCAACCAAATGATGAGAGAAGGCATCTGTTTCATCTTGACAAATGCTAAGACATGGGTCATTACAGGCTCTGATACAGTAGTTAGCCATTGTTTCCCTATAAATGATTTCTGGGATTAAGGGATTTTTTTCTTTTTTTTGTGACAGTAGGTTTTGTTTGAGACAGCACAGAGTCAGTGGATGAATAGCACTGCCAAGCTAGCGGCCCTTTCTTGCTTCTAGATAATTGGTCTCATATGAGGTAACTCACTGGTACTCTTCTGTCAATTATATTATTTCATGGTTATAAAATTGAGCCTGTGCTCACTGTGGAAATATTCTCCAAGGTGACAGCGAGCAAGACCTTGTTGGAGTGCCAAGAGGTGCTAAAAAGATTATGTAAAATTACAAGAAAGACTGAGCACTGAGGCTCATCTAATGTACCGTACCCACCAATGCACAGGCTACGAACGAATTCCGTTTTTGAGTCTGTTCTTACGTCGACTTTGTATGTAAGTCGGAACAGTTACGCACAGTTCACATCTAGCATCAGTTAACGTCTGTCTTAGTATGTCGTATATCCATCCACCATCCATTATCTAAACCGCTTATATTTTACCTAAAACGTAATAATGCAGTAATAATAATGAATGTAACTACAGTACAGTAGTTATAATTGAATGAGAGAATGTGTATTTAGGTATAAAAAACACATTAAATAAACATTTCTTACATTTCAAACTCCCCGACCTGCCACTGTCCCCGGAGCAGGTCATGGAGGCCGGCCGTCTGACGCCAGAAACGAGCGTTTCACCTCTCTGAACAATTTATCATTTTCACTTTCATTTCAGTCGTGATCGTTTTCCTCTCCTTCGACGCATCGCCATCCCTTACATCAGATTTATGCTTTTAAGCCACGATTACGAGGGTAAACACACGAAAATGTGTAAGCCAAAACACAACGGACACGACGACGTTGGCGCGACGCGATTTAAAATGGCGACGAGGGCGTGGCGTTGTTCTCCCTCGGGCCGACAAACCGCCTAAAACGCGCAGTGTTTTGAGCGTCGCGCAAAGTAGTCCGTCCGTTCGTTAGCACGAACCATTGAGTGTAGCTCGATTGTTTTTTTTAAATGGACTAAAAATAATTAATTATTTCGATTCTCTGAACGAAACAGCTTGCCCCCCCCCCCTAACCCCATGGGTGTGTGCGTGCTCTGCCCCTGAGCACGGTTGGTTGAAAGGGTTCAATAATGACAAGACTGCCCCACCTCAGGTCCCCCCAAAAAATGAAAAAGCCTGTCATGTGTAATTGGTGTGCATGGCGCTGTGCTGAGCTACTGGCACCCAGAGTAAATATAACCTGACAGTGTGGAAAAAGGGAGAGAAAAGACTCGTTTGATCCCTTATTCATCCTCTTGTCACTGATAAGGTTGAAGGGGGTGGACGATAGGAGGAGGATTTTCCTTAAGGAGAGGGAAGCTACATTGCTGTGTCACAATGCAATCTCAGAGAGACAAAGACAGGGAGAGATAGGGGAGGTGGGTGGGTTAGAACTGAAGATTAATGCTAAAAATGAATGATTGAACAAAATCTTCCTCTGGGACAGTGGGGGGGGGGGGGGTAAAGAAAGGGCAAGGAGAAGCCGGGATGTGTTGGAACTATTTCTACCGAGGTGAATACTTCAGACGCACTCCGGATATGTGCGAGAAGCCCATTCAGTGTCAAATCTTTACCTCCTCCTGAATGAAGCCAATGAACATGATTTGTTTGTTTGCAGGTCAGCACACAGGGAAATTTGACGGTGTTGT